>NW_027529518.1:783469-784319 GCF_008692635.1 Crocuta crocuta | reverse complement strand
AGGGGAAGGAATCCCCATCTCATCAGCCAGGGTTGGCTGTGGACCCAGCAGCCACCGAGGTTAGGGTGCCAGGGTCTCCTATTAGTCACTTTGAATCATGGGCAGTTAGAGCCTTGGTTTTGCAAATTTGAGCAAAGAAGCAGGATATGTGGTTAGGAAGACTAAATCAGAAACTTAAACGCTCACCCACATGGAGAACTCATTACCTTAGCCGGCAACCCATTTAGATTTTAACAGTTCTAGTGGGTTAGAAAGCTCTTCCTTATATAGAGTGGAAATCTGTTTCCTTGTAACATCTACCCTTGGTTCCTATCCTTCCTTCAGGAACCACGAGGATTAAATCTGTTGTCTTCCTCCAACAGGGCTTCAGAACGTTGTCCTCCACTCTTAAGAGAAGACCGGACTGTCCCTAAGTCACGTGATAGCTCAGTGCTTCAGCTAGGAATCCTTCCTGACTGCCCGTAGGCTCTCCTGTACCAGTTTCCATTATCAACCAGAGTGTTGCGCTTTGGCTAATATGGTCAGTGAAGCAAATGTCACACAAAACCCCATAGAGCCAGTGCTTTTGCTGTGGTGGTGATAGTAGCACTCCAAAGATATCAGATGTTTACAGTATTAAACATATCTTAAAAGGTCAGGCTTTTAAAGTATCCACACACACACCCCGCCCTCTCCTCCTTCTTCCCGCTCACTGTGGCTTCTAGGACTTTCAACAGGCAGTTTGCTGTCAAAGACTCAATTCCACAGAAGGTAAGCTGGGCACATGTTGTAGAGGTAATTATATCCAATCTACTGCAGGAGATGACTGAGCCCCCCCCCCCTTCCCCACCCCCATCTGCTCAGAGCCTGG
>NW_027529518.1:782953-783414 GCF_008692635.1 Crocuta crocuta | reverse complement strand
GCTCCGTCTGAGCCAGCCAGACAACCAGCCAGCCAGCCACAGTCACCAGTGAATGCCACTTAACACAACTTAAGCTGAGGCTTCTAACTAGCCTGTTGACCACGTCCCCAAGGTCAGACAGTCAGCAACTTCTATTGAGGCTATGCCCCGTGTTGAGCACTGTTCTAGTCTCTGTGAGAGGGACAGGAAACAAAAGAAATAAAAGCCAGGGGCCCTTGTCCCCGATGGGTTTACAGGCCTAATTAGTGATCTCCAAGTGACTCTTGAGAAAAGATTTAAGGACACTTACAAAAAAGCATGCAAGTGGGCACAATAGGGAGAGGAGTGAGCCAAGGGGAGAGTCTAAGTTACTTGAGGGGAGGGCCCTGCCTTTGTGTCCCCCAGGAAGGGCCTCTCCACTTCCTTATTAACCTTTTGTTTGGAGCATTTAAAAAGAACTTGAGGCTGTTCTGCCTCTTCTT
>NW_027529518.1:781957-782870 GCF_008692635.1 Crocuta crocuta | reverse complement strand
AAAAGGATCAAGTTGACAACTATGGGGACTTCATTGACTTTAGATGGGGGTATTTCAATATCTTGCTGAGATGGCTGAATGGGCCTTTGATGTAATGTATATCCATTTGGAACTCAGCATTCCGGCCACGATAGGAATGATAAAGCTTTCCTCTTGAGTGTCTTCCCCTATCATTTACTGCTTTATAATAATAATAGAAGTAATAATAATAAGAGCAGCTGCTAATTATTCAATACCTAGTCTATCCTGGACACTTTACATAGGTTATTTCATTTAATACAATGGAAAGGATTATTATTTAAAAAAAATTTTAATGTTTATTTTTGAGAGAGAAAGAGAGTGTGAGCTGGGGAGGGTCAGAGAGAGAGGGAGACGCAGAATCTGAAGCAGGCTCTGTGCTGACAGCTCAGAGCCCGATGCGGGGCTCAAACCCACAAACTGTGAGATCATGACCTGAGCTGAAGTCAGACGCCCAACTGACTGAGCCACCCAGGCGCCCCTGGAAAGGATTATTATTAAGTTAAACGAAGACAGTTAGTACTATCGGTCTTTTATTTGTTCAGGAACCTCACTCTGCAAAAACAAGGAGGAATTCTTCCACTCCACTTGGCAGTGATGAAAATTTACACAGAGGCCTCGATCCAGCCTGGAGTTCTGCAGGAATCGTGAAAAACAAATCTGAAGAGGACACAGGGGAAAACAAAAACAAAAACAAAAACACGCCATAGGAATAAGAAGTTCTGAATATACAGATGAGACCCTATGATAAATCATAGCTTCACAGCCACATCTCCCTATAGCAAAATACTGGCTAAAATTCTAGGCAGTGGTACATTTATTGAAAGCAGAAATTGAGATCATTCCTTCATATTTTTTGAAATGGATTTTTTTTTTTTTTTTTTTACCATTGTAG
>NW_027529518.1:781518-781863 GCF_008692635.1 Crocuta crocuta | reverse complement strand
GGGTAAAGAAGGAAGGGAGCTGGGCCACTGGGCCGGCTCAGTCAGTAGAGCATGCGACTCTTGATCTCTCGGGGCCATGAGTTCAAACCCCACGTTGAGGGTAGAGTTCACTTAAAAAAAATAATAAATCCAAAAAAGTATTGAAGGGAGCTAATATTTGTCATCTGTATTTTGTGTTCCAGATACTTTGAATCTTCAAAACCACCCTCTGAGGAAGGCACTATTTTTATTCCCATTTTCCAGATGAGGAAACTGAAGATCACATATGAGCCAAGTGGCAGAGAAAAGATTTCAGCACAAGTTGACCCAATTCCAAATCTAGAATTCTTGCCACTTCATCGGCTT
>NW_027529518.1:779306-781348 GCF_008692635.1 Crocuta crocuta | reverse complement strand
TAAGCCAGACCTCCAGACCTCAGGCCAGAAGAAGACAGACTCCAGGTGTGTCGTTGTAGCTTCGGGCAGAGTGTGCTGTGCTCTCCCCCAAGGCCAGAGGAAGGTNAGAGGCCCACTGGTCCCCGTCGGACCTGGGGAAGCACTTCCTGCCTGTCAGGCTGGCTCCGCTCTGTGCCACGTGTGCCCAGCTGGGCTGATGGCCTTTCTCTTGACGTCTTTAGCCACCTGTCTGGGTGGTCTTGTCCTGGACCTGCCTGACAGCGGGGTACTAGCCCTGGTGACTCTCTGAAGCCCCTTCTAGCACAGTGAGTCAGGCTGCCAGAGCCCCGTGGCCCTGGGCGACAGGCTGGCTGCCTTGCTGGGACCAAATGGGAAGCTGAGGCTGGATGGCTATTAGCCCAGGAGGCAGCCAAGCAAGATGGTGCAGCCAGAACAGAGGGGCACCGTCTATACCGCTTCTCCTTATGCATAATAGAGCATAATTATAATACTTGGAATGTATGTGAGGCCTGCTTTCCAGAAGCTCAAAGCCCAATAAGAGTACTTTAGCTTCTCAGTCAGTCTCTCACACACAGAGGCACGCACACACACTTTAAAGAGCAGGCCAAAAAGTGTTATAAATAAAATTCTAGAACATGAGTGGGAGGAATAAACAGGAAAATTTCACTGTAAAAGATGAAAATGCACTAACTTCTTACAGGATGGCTTCACTCAGACAACCCACAATCGTGCTATTAATCAGAACCCAGGCCAGATATACTGTTGCTTTGCTCAGGCTTTCTCTTTCCCTTACATGTTAGAGATGGTGTAAATCGTGTTGGTTTTCAGGGTAAGGCCAGCAGGAGGAGAAAGAAGGTAGTCTTCACTGGTAGGGTAAGAGAGCGTACCCTGATGGGTCACACTTGCTTTGCCAAACATTCTTTCTGTCCAGCCAGACAGGGCCCCATCGGCTTGGCTCCCTTGCTCTCCCCCACCTCTGCTCTGCTCTTCCCCAGTGACCATCCCCCACCCTCCTCCCTCTGCCCATCTCCAAATGCACCTCATCCTCTAGACCTGTGTTCAAGGCATTCTGTTTATCTCACATGCCCTCCTCTCCCTTTGAGGTCTTTGGTGTGAGTATCTTCCCTTGCCTGGACCTACCCCCAGAAGGCCCAGTGACCTCACCCCTCCTCTGATCATGAGGACCACTGGCTATCTGCAGCTAACACACACTGCCTGCCTTGTGAGTTAATGTTTTGGTGCCCGCTGACCGCGATGCTCCTGCGTTACAGCAAGTCTGTGGCTTATCCCCTGTTCATTACATGTGCTTGACACGTGACCTTTTTCAAACCTTTACAAGCAGGGGAGCCCGGGTGGCTCTGTCAGTTGAGCGTCCGACTCTTGATTTCAGCTCGGGTCATGATCTAATGGTTCATGAGTTCGAGCCATGCTTCAGGCACTGTGCTGACAGTGTGGAGCCTGCTTGAGATTCTCTGTCTCTGTCTCTCTCACAAATAAATAAATAAACATTAAAAAAAGAAATGCTCACACAGAGGTTGCTAGGAAGTGGAGAGAGACTTTTCTGTTGGCCTCCACAAATTAGAAATAAAAGAGCCCAGGGGAAAAGACTGGTTCTGGAAAGCTCAGAAGAACTCTTGGAGAATCTGCTAAATAATATTTTTGTCTGCTGTTTGTAAATGTGACTCGCTTTGAAACCATCTGTCATGCAGTCCTTTGCAGAGAGCTGAGAAGTATTTAAATCTGTGAAAATGAGTATATTTTTGTATATACCAAAGCAGTATTTTAATGGGTCCCTGCTGCATGCTGTCCAGTGCATTCTTTGAAACATGATTTTATCCAATTGTCAAGTCACATTTAAAATGGAATTCAAAGAAGGGATGTGGCAGTGAATGGAGAGGCCGTGGGGCAGTTTGTAGCTGTGTTTCTTCTTCCCAGAAGGCGTGGCGTGGGCTGCAATGCAGCGGGGAGAGCTGGGGTCCTTCCTGGATCCGGGGTGGGGTTGAAATTCTGGCCGCTTTTCCTTCAGCTGCGGGAAGCAGCCA
>NW_027529518.1:776774-778719 GCF_008692635.1 Crocuta crocuta | reverse complement strand
GTTCAGTTCTTCCTTTAGAATATCGCTGTTTTCACTGCTGCCCTCGCTCTCTATGGCTAACATCCCAACCTAGTAGAACCCAAGAGGTCTAAATTACTGTGGCAGCAGCAGCTGTTGCACCAAGAAACTGGAGCATCGTTGAAAAGGCTTCCTCATGTTGAATAGAGAAAGTAGACTCAAAGAAAAACTTTCTCCAAACACCTGTGAGATGAATTATTGGTATTTCACACATGCTGTTGTGGGTCATCGGTTGTCTCTTGGGGGACATGTCTGCCCACTAAAATTGTAAGTTTCAGGGCACCTGGCTGGCTCAGTCTCTTGATCTCAGGGTTGTGAGTTCAAACTCCACATTGGCAGGTAGAGTTTACTTAATAAAAAAAATATTTTTAATAAAGTGGTTAGTTTCCTGAGGCCCAGGAGCTCTTCTAGGGCAAAAGTCAAGTGTCAAGAGCTAAAAGGACCTCTAGAGCTCCAACTGCAGAGATGAGAAAATTGGAGTCAAGAATGGTGGCAAAGTTAGGACTCAGTCAGAGGCCTCTGATTCACAACCCAATGACTTCTCACCATGCCATTCTCCAAGCTCTGCCAAGGACAGGCTACTCAACTACTGCCCCACACAGGGCAACAGGATAGAGCCTTCTCTTACAACACCCAGCCACAATCCGTAATAAAAAGTAGTATGCTGGGGTACCTGGGTGGCTCAGTCTGTTAAGCATTTGACTTCAACTCAGGCCATGATCTCACGGTTCGTGAGTTCAAGCTCCTTATTGGGCTCTCTGCTGTCAGCACAGAGCCAGCTTCGGATCCTCTGTCCCTGCATTGGGCTCTGCGCTGACGGTGTGGTACCGAGCTTGCTTGGGATTCTCTCTCTCTCTGTCTTTCTCTGCCCCTCCCCCACTCGTTTTCTCTCTTTCTCTCTCTCTCTCTCTTCCTCCCTCCCTCTTAAAATGAGTAAAATAATCTTAAAATAGTATGTCAGTACCCAAAAGAATTAGAAACTGGTGCTCAAATACATGTGCATCCATCATGGCACCATTATTCACAGTAGCTAATAGGTGGGAGAAGCCTGAATGTCCATCAGAGGATGAATGGATTAACAAACTGTGGTATATATACACAATGAATTCTAACTAATAATTTATGCATCTCCTTAGATATTTCTTAGGATAAATTCATGGGCATGTGAAAAATGGAAACAACCCAAATGTCCAGCAAGCAATAAATGGATAGATAAAATGTGTGTATCCTTGTAATGGAACATTATTCAGCCATAAAAAGGAATGGAGTATTGATGCATGCTGCAACATGGATGCACCTCAAAGACATTATGCTAAGTGAAATGAGCCACACAGAAAGGGACCACTATTGTATGGTTCCACTTGTATGAAATGTCCAGAACAGAATAGACAAATTTATAGAGACAGGAAGTGGATTAGATCTTATGTGGGGCTGGTGGGAAGGGTAAGTGGGGACTTATTGCTTAATTGCTTAAAGGTATAGACTTCCTTTTTTGGCGTGATGCGAATTTTTTGGACCTTAATTACAGGTGGCAGTTATACAACCTTGAATTCCTTTCTTCATAGTAGCTGAAAAATCAACTTAAAACCAGCAAAGTTTCAAAATCATGTCATTTGTTCACATTCAGTAAAGGTAGACAAACTGATATGAATCTATACTTTAAAGGAAATAAAGTTAGGAATCAGAGAAATTGGATTCGAGTGGTGCCTGGGTGGCTTAGTTGGTTAGGCATCTGACTCCAGATTTCAGCTCAGGTCATGATCTCATGGTTCATAAGTTCGAGCCCTGCTCTATGCTGTCAGCATAGAGCCTGCTTGGGATTCTCTTGCTCCCTCTCTCTCTCTGCCCCTCCCCAGCTTGCTCACTCACTCTCTCTCTCTCTCAAAAATAAACTAAAAAAAAAAAGAAAGAAATTGGATTCAATTAT
>NW_027529518.1:776127-776504 GCF_008692635.1 Crocuta crocuta | reverse complement strand
TGAAAACAAGTTTCTCTTGGGGCGCCTGGGTACCATTTTTTAAAACTTTTTAAAAATGTAAGCTCTGCATCCAATATGGGGCTTGAACTCAAAACGTCCCCAAGATCAAGAGTCGCATGCTCTGAACCAGCCAGGCATCCCTACAAGTTTTTCTTGATACAGTTTTTTTAGCCACGTCCTTCTCTTGACCCTGAGAAGTCGAGGGAAGAAAGGCAGGGTTCTCTCGGAGGTGATGGAAGTGAGAAGGCAGAAGCCCCTTCCTGGGTTTTGTCCACTTTTATGCACCCTCCTGCTTCCCCCAAGCCTCCTTCCTGCACAGGGTGCTCTGAGAATTAAGAAAATGTCGGTTAGAATTATCCACAGTCAGTCTGGGTAAG
>NW_027529518.1:775377-776080 GCF_008692635.1 Crocuta crocuta | reverse complement strand
TCAGTCTGGGTAAGAGCAGCTTGTCTACATGAGCAGGGAGGGACATGGGAAAGGCCCCCTCCGTGCTGTGTGCGCAGCCTGGATTCAGCTAGATGCTCGGAATGTCTGGGCAGGTTTATAGTTTCCTTGCTCATTTGAATTCATTATTGTTACAGCAACAGCTCTGTAGACATCACCCATCAGTGGTTAGAAAATGACAAATGTCAAACTATGTCTGACCCTGACTCTCTTCAACTCTTTTTATCTGTGGTATCTCTTTGGAATAAAAATGCCGACTCCCTGCTGGGTCTTCTTAAAAATGCACATTGTCTCTTCACATAAAGGCAGGGATGATGGTGCTATGGAAAAAGAAGAAGAAAAAGCAGAGGAAGAGGAGGAGGAGAAGAAAACTGAAAAGGAATTCAATCTGGCTTTTCAGGTTTAAAGTGCAAGGCCCACTACCTGTCGGGCTAAATTGGCACTTTACGGAGGACTTTCTTATGTCATTTAAGACGTTATGTCGCTTTCTAACTGGGCCTGGGCTTTGTAGCTCAGTTTCCTGATCCTCACAGTGGGGGGAGGACAAGATTTCATAATGTTCAAGGGCCGGAGTTGGGGAGGGCGCCCTTCAGATCCATGGAGCCCCGGGAGAGAGGCAGAGGCTGCCACCCGAGAGCTCATCTGTTTCTCCCAACAAGGTCGAAATGAATATAAAATGCAGGAC
>NW_027529518.1:769567-774371 GCF_008692635.1 Crocuta crocuta | reverse complement strand
TGAAAACAAGTTTCTCTTGGGGCGCCTGGGTACCATTTTTTAAAACTTTTTAAAAATGTAAGCTCTGCATCCAATATGGGGCTTGAACTCAAAACGTCCCCAAGATCAAGAGTCGCATGCTCTGAACCAGCCAGGCATCCCTACAAGTTTTTCTTGATACAGTTTTTTTAGCCACGTCCTTCTCTTGACCCTGAGAAGTCGAGGGAAGAAAGGCAGGGTTCTCTCGGAGGTGATGGAAGTGAGAAGGCAGAAGCCCCTTCCTGGGTTTTGTCCACATGCACCCTCNCAGTCTGGGTAAGAGCAGCTTGTCTACATGAGCAGGGAGGGACATGGGAAAGGCCCCCTCCGTGCTGTGTGCGCAGCCTGGATTCAGCTAGATGCTCGGAATGTCTGGGCAGGTTTATAGTTTCCTTGCTCATTTGAATTCATTATTGTTACAGCAACAGCTCTGTAGACATCACCCATCAGTGGTTAGAAAATGACAAATGTCAAACTATGTCTGACCCTGACTCTCTTCAACTCTTTTTATCTGTGGTATCTCTTTGGAATAAAAATGCCGACTCCCTGCTGGGTCTTCTTAAAAATGCACATTGTCTCTTCACATAAAGGCAGGGATGATGGTGCTATGGAAAAAGAAGAAGAAAAAGCAGAGGAAGAGGAGGAGGAGAAGAAAACTGAAAAGGAATTCAATCTGGCTTTTCAGGTTTAAAGTGCAAGGCCCACTACCTGTCGGGCTAAATTGGCACTTTACGGAGGACTTTCTTATGTCATTTAAGACGTTATGTCGCTTTCTAACTGGGCCTGGGCTTTGTAGCTCAGTTTCCTGATCCTCACAGTGGGGGGAGGACAAGATTTCATAATGTTCAAGGGCCGGAGTTGGGGAGGGCGCCCTTCAGATCCATGGAGCCCCGGGAGAGAGGCAGAGGCTGCCACCCGAGAGCTCATCTGTTTCTCCCAACAAGGTCGAAATGAATATAAAATGCAGGACGCAGTACCACACGTCACTAGGTGTCCTTTGCAATCTCGAGTCACGGTGTGCCCGAAACCTAGGAACCCTTGTTCCCTCTGAAATCCTGAATCGAAGCAGCAAGGTGGGAAAACACCGTCACCACCGCCACCATTCTCGTCAGAACCTGTGTTGCCTCTGACAGTCTTTCACAGGCTTGAACTTTCAAACGCAAAAGGAAAGGTCAAGTTTGAGGTGGATTGACGAGACAAATGCCAAGGGCCCTTCCAGCTCTCGCAGTCTAGTAGCCTCGGCTTAGACAATGCTGGGCTGCCTGCCTCCACCCTGCCTGTTTGCCTGTGCAGTGTTCCCAGGGGCTGGGTGAGAGGTGGAAGAGACACACAGTTTTGGAAAATGATGGTTTCAGAAGTACCTTCACAACCTAATCGCCAAACACAAGGTACCGGTGTTTTTATTTAATCAAAAGAATATGAAGAAATAATTTTCTTACCATGAATGCGCCGTTTATGTCCGGTGGGCAAATTAGAGAAGGAACTCTCTCCCAGTTATCTTGAAATGCATGTTTTACATCTAAAGCTATAGGTCAAATCATAGACCACAAGCTGGGGTAATGAATTTCTGGGGCAACTGTTTTGCCATCACATGGCAATGCATCCACTGAAAAGTGGGTTCTTTTTTTTCAGTCGTTAGAAATGCTTGATTTTATTTTATATTTTTATTTATTTTATAAATCAGACTATAAATAAAAGCTTAGGTATAGAGAAGACTGACTAACTTTCCACAGAGATGTTCAGTTTGGTCTTTGTTCTCTGATGAGCACGAGATGTAGGATACGTCTTCATACATCGTGAAAACTTTGCCCCAGTAGTAAAGTACAAGAAATCAAAGCCAGTGACATATGATTATTACACAAGAATATCCATGTTACTCTTTGGGCTTCAGTTATCTTATCAGGAAACTGGGCATATTAAACACCTTTCCTGTAGAGAGGGAACCATATTGGAAGAAAAATAATTCTGGTGCCTCTGTGTTCTACAACCTGTATAATTCAAGGCTAATTAGGAACCAACACCGATAGAATTCATGTGTTTCAATACAAAATTATTAGACCAGGGGCACCTGGGTGGATCAGTCGGTTGGGCATTGGACTCTTGGTTTTGGCTCAGGTCATGATCTCACGGTTTGTGGGTTCGAGCCCTGCTTCGGGCTCTGTGCTAACATTGCAGAGCCTGCTTGGGATTCTCTCTCCCTCTCTCTCTGCCTTGCTCCCCCCCTCTGCCCTCTCTCGAAATAAATACATAAATCAATGTTAAAAAAAACCCCTAAATTGGGGCGCCTGGGTGGCTTAGTCGGTGAAGCGTCCGACTTTCGCTTAGGTCAGGATCTCGCGGTTCGTGGGTTCGAGCCCCGCGTCGGGCTGTGTGCTGACTGCCAGCTCAGAGCCTGGAGCCTGTTTCAGTCTGTGACTCCCTCTCTCTCTGACCCTCCCCTGCTTACGCTGTCTCTCTCTCTCTTAGAAATAAATAAAAAACATTAAAAAAAAATTTAAAAAAAAAACAAAAAAACAAACAAAAAAAAACAAACCCTAAATTATTAGACCAATATTCTATCATACTAAATAGCATGTCACTGCTGGCAGGGTGGGGTTTGAGTAAATTGTGAAGTAAATGGAGTGTATAATAACCATCACAAGAATCTTAGCTAATATTTACTATATTGAGTCCCAAGTTTTAGCCCCATGAGAGAAGGGATATTGTTTTATTCATAACTATGTTCCCAAAGTCTTAAAGAGTGTTGATCCCAATAAATACTTGTTGAATAAAGGAATGACTGAATGGATAGCAAATGAGTGCTCTGTACCAGGCAGGGTGCTCAGTACTTTTTGATTACTTCCATGTATATGTATTTTCTACTCTATGCCTTGTGCTGAGTGCACAAAAAGGAATTCTATGTGCTCCCGGCCAAGAGGACTGCTTTTCATAGGTTTTCCCTTGTAAAACAAACACAGTCTGGGAGGGTAAGTTACTTATCTAAGGACACACAGTTAGTTAGTGGCAGAGTCAGGACTCAGCTCTGGGTCTGCCTGGCCCCACACCTCAGCCTTTCCCTTTCTGTCTTTTTAAAAATCATTTTAAAAAAATGTTTATTTCTTTACTTTGAGAGAGAGACAGCATAAGCAGGTGAGCAGGGGAGAGGCCGAGAGGGAGATGAAGAGAGAGATTCCTAAGCAGACCCTGGCCCTGTCCGCACAGAGCCCAAAGAGGGGCTGGAACATGAGATAGTGACCTGAGCTGAAATCCAGAGCCAGACCCTTACCCGACTGAGCCACCCAGGTGCCCCTCCCTTTCTGTCATTTATGTATTTGTTTCCTACTCTCATACAGAATCCCTGGATGAAGAAATGCTGGGCCCTCAGCACTTTGTTGAGGAGATGGCCATGGCCTAACTTGCCTCTTTCAGTCCATCCCATGCCTCCTCGTCTGTCCCCTTACCAGATCATTCTAAGGTACCACTTGTTTCACTCTCTGCTTATACATTGTCAGTGTTGATAGCGTCAAGATGGCACTGTCATCCCGGCATAACATGTCCCCATTATCCGGCACCTGATTTCGTGATAGTCTCCCAGATGAACCTGGACTCAGTCAAAATAGTGTCTTCACTGGCCTCCACTGGTCTCACACAGACCCCGGCCCTCTCTGCCTGGCAATTCCTCCCTGTCCTTCATGGTCCAAAGGAAGTCCTACCTTCCTTAGTCTCTTACCCATTAGCCTTGCATGGTGTTCGAAGTTTTCCTGGGTAAGTTTTGGGCTTGGAGCATAGTGAGAAGTGACTGTAATTGAACTTGGACTCAGAGGGCCTCAATTTAAGACTCTGAACCCGCTTCCTCACCCATAAATTATGGAAAATAATACACACTTCACAGATAGTACATGTGGAAGCAATTCCTAAACTCTGCAGTACTAAACAAATATCAGTTATTATTGTGAGATTGTCTTCCCATGGAAGACTTTTAAAGCAAGGAGTGGGATGCTTGCAAATGATGCTATACGAAGATTGACTTTGTGATAGTCCCTGGGTGGCTGGATGGAGAGAAAGAGTTTGGAGGCCAGGAGACCTGTTAGGAGGCTGGCTCTACAGTCGAGACAAGAGGAAATGGAACCCGGACAAGGAACGATTGATGGGCACAGAGTAGGGAGGAAGGCCCGACCAGCCCAGGTGGTTACTGAAGGAAAAGGGAGGTCGGTGCCAACAGCAGTGCTGGTGGTTAAGGCTGGAAATGCAGGCGAGCTCTCTGAGGGGCGAGGAAAGGTAAGGCAAACGTCAGGCATCCCAGGAAGGATACTGAAAGGGAGTATGAGATTAGGAGATAGGAACAGGCTACACACACCAGCTCCTTCCGGGTGACTGATCCTTCAGTTACTGGCACTTCTGTAAATTTCCAAAGGGATCAAGAGGAGACCGGCGACCATGAAACAAAGAGCAAATTGGGATGACTGTCCCGGGGGGGCAGGTGTTGCCTTGTGTCATCCTCACCAGGGTCTTTCTCCATGCAGATATAGACCCCACCTCCCCAAGCAGATTGTCCAGCTCTTCAAACGCCTCCGGTCTTCCAAGTCTGTAGAGCCTCCACAGAGCCAACGTTTCTACAGAGCAAGTGGTCAGAAGATATTACCTGCTTGGTTGCTTGAAAAGGAGAAGCATGGGGTGGGAGAGAACGTTACTTGGTGAAAATTCGGCTGAAGGCAGGGCTGAGTTTGTCTGGTAAACTCTTGTGAGTTCTTAAGTAGTCACAAACATCTAAAAATCAGGAGATTTCAAATATAATCCCAGGCATTTT
>NW_027529518.1:763833-769255 GCF_008692635.1 Crocuta crocuta | reverse complement strand
TGAGCCCGTACTCTTGCAGGCAATAGGCGTTCAAATAAAAATAAGGCCTGAAAGAGCTCTTGGAGGCTGGGGGGTGGAGGAGCCCTCAGAGAAAACATGACCAGTGCACGGTCATCCCAACGCAGGGGCAAGTGTAGTAGTTATTTTGTGCAGACAGTGCTTTGGAGCTCTCAAAGCAGCAGCCATTAGTTCTGCTTGGGGAAATCCAGAAAGGTTTTCTGGAAGAAGTGATAGCTTGGCTGAGTCTGAACGGATGAGTGTGAAGGAGTTATCCAAGGAGCGGAGGGGAATGGAAAGGTATTGCCAGCAGGGGCCGGGTATGGGTGCAAGAATGTCCTGAGTAGGATCAGAATGTGGACACGCTCTGGTGGGGCCGAGCACAGGATACAGGGCTGGGAAGGGCCAGTACAAAAGCTGGTAATATCGACAGTGGCCCGATAGCAAGGATCCAGATCTGCTGAACGACTTGGGAATTGATCTAGAAAGCGATGGAGTAGCATGGTGGGGGGGAACGGGGTTAAGCAGGGGAGGGACATTGTTCAGGTGGTGTTGTTAGAGGCTCACTCTGATGGCGGTGGGAAAAATGGGTTGGGTAAGGGGAGAGGCTAGAGGGCTATAGGACAGCACCTACCCTAGGAAAGGAAGTCACCTTCTACTCACCATCCCCACACCTGGCAATGAAGCTAGCTTCCCAGCCGGCCAGGAGAAGTGCCCCCCAGAGCTGAGAGGGTGGATGTGACTCAGCTAGTTTTTGGCATGGAGGACAGCAGCAGTGAGTGCACTGCTGTGCTTGTTCTCTGACCACCAGTGAATGTACCCCAGTGCCTCATAAGGAGAAACGCCTTTCCGGGAGGAAGCGAGGCCACCATACATGCATTCTATTCTAACCCAGTACATCCAACTGTAAACTCCTTTTGGCTTATATGTCTTCCCTCCCTCTAGGGACGAGCAGCATCTGACACACAGTAGGTGCTCAGTGAACATTTAGTGACCTGAAACAGGGATGCTTCTACAGGATCTGGCCAGTGGCACATTCTGACCCTATATGAGACCCAGAGTACTGTGTTTTCTTCTTTTTAAAAATTTTTTAAATGTTTACTTAGTTTTGAGACACACACACACACACACACACACACACACACACACGGAGTGCGAATGGGGGGAGGGGCAGAGAGAAAGGGAGACACAGAATCAGAAGCAGGCTCCAGGCTCTGAGCTGTCAGCACAGAGCCTGATGTGAGGCTCCATCCAATGGACCTCGAGATCATGACGTGACCTGAAGTCTGAAGCTTAACCGACTAAGCCACCAGGTGCCCCGAGTTCTATATTTTCATTTTTTTTTTTAATGTGTTTTTTTTTTTTTTATTTCTAGGAGAGAGAGAGACAGCGTGAACAGGGGAGGGTCAGAGAGAGGGGGAGTCACAGACTGAAACAGGCTCCAGGCTCCGAGCTGGCAGCCAGCACAGAGCCCGACGCGGGGCTCGAACCCACGAACCGCGAGATCATGACCCAAGCGAAAGTCGGACGCCCAACCGACTAAGCCACCCAGGCGCCCCCCGAGTACTATATTTTCTAACCAGAAAATCACATGGGGTTTGGTCAGAGACCTTGACATTTTCATTCTTGGTTCAGCCACTCAAGAGCTCCATGTCTGTGAACAAGCCACTTAACCTTGCTGAGACCCAATTTGCTCACCTATTAAAAAAAAACAAAAAACAAAAAACACTAAAGTTTTCTAGGAGTAGAAGAAGGCACGTGGAAGAACTCTACAAACAGGAAAGTACTGTATGACCTAATGTGGCATATCCATAAAATGGAATACTATTCAGCCAAATTAAGAAGTCCTAATATCTGCCTCCCATATGGGTGAATCTTGAAGACCTGATGGTAAGTGAAAGAAGCCAGACATGGGTCACATCTGGCATGATTCCCTTTATACCAAATGTCCATAATAGGCAAATCTATAGATACATAAAGCAGATTAGTGGTTTCCAGGGTGCTAGGCCGGGAGAAAGGAATAGACGTTGCTTAATGGGTAGGGGGTTTCCTTTGGGGATGATGAACATATTCTGGAACTAGATGTGTGATGGCTGCACACCTTTGTGGATGTACTGAATGCCACTGGATTGTATATTTTTAAATGGTGAAAATGGTAAATTTTATGTTTGTGTACCTTACCACAGTAAAAAAGCTCCCCCAAAAGTGCTATGTGTGGGTTAAGGGTCTTGAGAAGCCATTAATTCTTACGTTTTACATGCAGTATCCAATCCATCTTTTGGCCTGCAGAGAACTTGGGCATCCCCACTAAGGAGCCTCTTTCTAAGAGAAGAGCTGGAGTGGGGGTAGGGGAGGAAAGGAGGAGGTAAGGGGCATCTGAAAAGGGAAGCTGGATGGTATTTGTTTCGTAGATTGCCAGTTGTTCACCCTGTTTGTATTTAAATGAAAGGAGGCTTTGAAGTGGGAGCCGCCTCTGAGCAGGGCTTGGGGTTCCTGTCTTGTGTGGTAAAAGTTCAGACTTGTCCAGATCCGTTTCTAGCCAGAGGTTATTGTTTCTGGTGGAAAAGGCTCAAGTTTTGGTTAATAATACATGAACTGGAAAAGCAGGAGTAAAAGGGGGGCGGGGTGGGGTGGGCAAGGAATGAGCTCCCCCTGGACTGATGAAAAGAAGCTTTCGGATTTGGGCTCCATGGTTTGGGAGTATCTTTTTTTCACTTACGGTCACTGGATTTTATTTTATTATTAATGTTGGTTGCATCTCAGATCAGATGGTCTTCGGTAAAGAACCTCTTTAAGTGAATGCGTCGATCAATGAAAGGTAAAAGTGCTAGGCTAAGCCCTAGCAATAACTTGAAGACCTGATGGAATCAGTTTGAGAAAAACCTGGACTATTTGAAAGTCTGTTGAAAATGGCAGGAAATTCACTTGGAGTAGAGTTTGCATATTTAGAAAAACTTCTCTGCTAGTTGCAGGGTTAAGTGTTTTGCCAACCCACAGAGATTGCAAGTTCCACCGGTCACAATCTTGATGATCTCCAAGAATTAATAAAATGTCAAGAGTCTGCAGTGGGCATTCAAAACAACAGCTAATCTAAGTTTCTACAACTCCACAGAGCCAGCATGTCAACGTGGTTTACAAACATCAGTGGACGAAGTCTCAACAAACCCTATGAGGGTGATAATTGTAATGATAGTTCATATCTTCACCCTGTGTAATTTTATGGGAATTGAGAGTCTAGCCAAATAATAAGTTCCAGCCCCTTTTATCTGCCCAGTTCTCAGCACACTCCTGAGGTGTCTGAGGCACTTCTCACCCTAACCTCTTAAAGCAGATTGTAACAATAACAAGGGTAATGACAAGTTCCCAATCTGCACAGTTCCCTTCATTAAAGGAGCCCTGGGAGCTTCAAAAACACTCATTAATGGAATCTGACAAAGCTGGGAAGGTGGAAAGACTCACCCATTTCCAGTTTTCTGGTGGCTAAGTGGAGACTGGGTCCCAGAGAGGTGTGAGTCTGGCTCAAGAGGCTTGAGGGTAGAGGGGAATTGGGGGTTTTGGGCTACCTTTATTCCATGTGACCTGGGAGTGTAGCCTAGGGTTCTGAACTCACAACCTAGCTGCATGCCATTAGCAAGTCGCCTCCCTTTTCTGGGCCTCAGTTTCCCTACTTGCACAAGGAGGGTTTGGGCCAGGTTTCCAAAGGCTCCGAGGTCATCCCAGACTGTCCCATCTTCTTGAGCTGGCCGATTGCTGGAGGCCTGGGGGAGGGGGGCGCGGGGGGAGGTGGTGATGGTGGTNCTCTGCGCTGGGCTGCTGGCTGCCGAGCCCAAGTCGAAAAGTTGCTCGGAAGTGCGACGGCTCTACGTGTCCAAAGGCTTCAACAAGAACGATGCCCCCACGCACGAGATCAACGGTAGGTGGGAGCCCCCGGGAGGCGAGCGCGGCGGCAGGCACCCCGGGGGAAGGGGTCGCGGGGTCCCCCCCGCGCGGCCGCAGGTAGCCCGGGGCAGGGGGAGCAATGGGCAGGAGGGAGAGGGAGCAAGANAGTTGTGGGGGTCATTTTTTGGAAGGGCTATTAATAACCTTGGAGATTAAGTGCAGTCATCAATTACATATAAATTACAAAGGTAATTGAGGGAAGTCGCGGGGCACTTTCCGAGTGTATTCTGCATCTGTCTAGAAATAGAACTCAAGAAATTGTTGGAGCAGCCTAGGAGCTCACTGCACCTTGGCAGTTACCGAATAATTCGCACGCCACTGATTAGAGACTGTTTGCCCTTGAGCTGCTTGTCTTTTTGGGAACTCAAGTATGTCCTCACAGCGGCACGATTTTATTGGTTTAGAGCCCTGAAAAGCCGCCTTTCTTTCCCCTCTCCCTCCCGCCCCGCCCGAAAAAGTGAAGTGAACCAGCAGCCCCTGAAGCTTGGGGGCTCCACAGGTCAGACCTGGGGTCTTTGTGCCCCGCACGTCTTGGGCCTGGGCCCAGCAGAGATGATTGGCGTGAAGGTTACAGTTGTCATTCCCACATTTTGAAGGGATAGATGCGGCGATGCACTTAATGGGAATGTGACAAGTTTTCATCTTCTGCTCCTGCAAACAATATGTGCCTTTGAGCCGGACTGGAGGCTTTCAGGGAGTGGGTTGTGAAATTGCCCTCCCTGCGTTCTCCAGCTTGGCTCCGTGCGGGCCCCTAATGGCAGGACATCTTCCCCAGCCAGCATCTCCGGAAAAAGGAAGTTTGAAGGGTGCTCAGGGAAGGTGCTAGGTGTTCCCTCTGATTGTCCTGGTCCCCGGTAAACACCTGAGACACCTGAGCGATAGTTTTGCATAAATGTCTATCTGGACATTCCCCCCACCCCTCACCCCAAACATAGGAGAGTTATTAGCGACCAGCAGCAGGAAATGGAAGCTAATGTGCTCACACCCAAAACATTTTATTCTTTTTGTCTTGTCCTTCATCTCCCTCCCAGGGCTGCTGCTTTTCTTTCCCCTTTTGAATGACCTACTGGACTGCATTCTCCTGAGGAACAAAGGAAGTGCCTTTTTAGCTGCAGTCCTTGGAAGACCACCAAGGACTTTAGCTCAGGCAGTGCAATTTCGCACCACTTTCAACAATAACAAAAATGCATGACTGAATGGCTCAAAAATGTGGAGTGTTAGAGGCATTCATTTGAGCCTAGGACACTGTCACAACACAGACAGACCCAAGTAAATACCTTTAGACGGCCAGTATAGAAATGGGTAATCTTTACCATCGCCCTGGCCTGTCCAGATGCATACATTAGCCTTGTCTTCCCCTGGGCTACACTCAGATAGTTTTGGTGACTTGTGTTCGGATTCAGCCCATGTCCGAATGAATGGCTAGGCACTTTCTCTGGCCAGGGTGTGTGTGTGTGTGTGTGTGTGTGTGTGTGTGTGTGTGTGT
>NW_027529518.1:753080-763802 GCF_008692635.1 Crocuta crocuta | reverse complement strand
TCTATTTTTTTTTTTTTTAAGTGCAAAAAGTCCAGGATTGTTTTCCATGCAAAGGGTCACAAGGTCTGGGTGCCTAGCTCCAGGCTTCGCCCAAGTTTAAGGTTTTATTCCCGATGGCCTTGTACTTGCTTTCTAGAGGTTTGAACAGGCTTGAAGAATACTGTGTTCTTAAGGAGTCTCAGTCTTTTTAGATCATGATTAAGATAATTTGATGTGCTCTCAAGGGTATCAGGGAGTATATCATGCTGACAGCGCTTACCCCTGCATTGCCTATCCGCTTGACCCCCGTTCTTATCAAATAATGGGTAGATCAAAAGGGATCTTTAACACAAAGGATAGGTTTTTGTTCAGCTTTCAATGGGCATATCTTTTTGGAGCACCCTACTATGTGCAGTATTGTGTGCTCGGTCGTCGAGGCAGCACGAAGGGTCAGGGAGGTCTCTGCCACCAGGGCCTTTCCAGGTAGCAGGGAGATGAGCTGTACGTAATTGGTGTGGGAAGTGCCATCTGAGTGGTGCAGAGGAGGAGCAAGGGGTGCCCACAAGAGTTCCAAGGGAGAAGGGATTGGGACCAGATTATCATCTAAGTAATGCCAGTTTGCTAGTAAAAAATGATAATCGGAAATTTAACAGTCTGCTTACACTGTGCTTCCCCTCCAAAAGANCATTGGCACTTTATTCCTAATCTAATTTTTGCTGAAATTGCCTTTAAGAGTGAGGCAGTTGGTCAGAGATCTTTATTTTTACTCTTTATTTTTGAGAGAGAGCATGCGAGCGGGGTTGGGGCAGAGGGAGAGATTTGGAAATGGGCTCCACACTGTCAGCACAGAGCCCTATGCAGGGCTCGAACTCACAAGCCATGAGATCATGACCTGAACTGAAGTCAGATGTTTAACCGACTGAGCCACCCAGGTGCCCCTAGAGATATTCTTAAGCTTGCCATCGGTCTCTTTCATAGGGACATGAAGGATAAAGGAGAAGTTTGTGTCATAGTTGTGATTTTGGAGTTTGTTTCCAGTTCCCATTTATGTCTATGAGCAATGCACTTGCAGGCACGTGCACACATATTTGCACACGTATGCCTCAAAGGATTCTGGGAATGACAAGCTGCCTTAGGATTATGTGGCAAAAAGTGTACATGTGCATTGGAGAGGTAGGCATACTTTTTAGGAATTTATTTTAAAGCATCCATGAGTGGGGGAGAGGGGCAGAGAGAAAGAGAGAGAGAGAGAGAGAGACAGACACCATCCCAACCAAGCAGGCTCCATGCTTAGCACAAGGGCTCCACCCCACCATCCTGGGATCATGGCCCGAGCCGGAACCAAGAGTCAGATGCTCAACCAGCTGAGCCGCCCAGGCTCCCTGGTAGGCATATTTTCTGATACCGAGTTGATTATCGTATGTAAGACAGCATATGTCCTCAAGATTTACATTTCCTCTTTCCCACTTAAGTAGGTGGTGGGTTGGATTTTGCAGAGAACTTGTGATCTTCTACTCTGTTGGAATCCTCAGTTTGGTTTCCCTGAAGAAAGAGGGTCTAATTGGGCCACAGAGCCCGTCAGTATAGAGGTTGTCCCAAGTAATATAGGAACTATTTCCTGGACGTGCTCAAAACAGAACAATGAAAGTTCTGGCTTATGCAGCTCAATCTGTAGTTAGAACATACAAATATAAGATGTTTGATTCAGTATAATTACTATTTTCCTTTTTGATTGGACTCACACTGGGTTGCATGCAATTTCAGGATTAGCTGGAGACTAGACTGAAGAATGGAAAGGAAGTTTCTTGTTGTCTCTACCAGGGAAACAACATCAGTGTTAATCTGAATCAGTTGGAAGGGACTCTCTGGCTCCCCAGTAACATTGACTGCTTTAGTACTGGGGTGGTTCCCACATGTGTTCACAAAACGTGTGTTTTGGCCTCATGAAAAGAGCTTGAAGCTATTGACTGCTTTCTCTGGACCTGGTCCCCAGCTAAGGGCTTTACATACTATCTCATTTAAAACCCACAACAACCATATGAAGGAAGAAGTATTATGATCTTCATCCTCCTCTTTTTACGAGACAAGAAAACAGATGCAAAGGGATCTGCAAATAGATTCGCAGTCCCACAGCCAGCGGATGGTAGAGGTGGGATCTGAACCCGGGTCTTCCCTGACCCAGAATAACAGTCTGTGCTACGTGGTACCGATGGAGAGACAAGATACCTTCTCAACTCCCTCCCCTGGAGGGCTGGTTTCAGAAATAGAAGCTAGAAGATGACCATCAACTAGCAAAAGACCATCACTGCCCTGTTCTGATGCTGTAGTAGAGAGAGGATCCAGTCATGTCCTTTGCGGACTACGTGTTCATACCTGGACACAGACAATCTAGTGCTAACAGTAGAAGGAATATAAATTGCATTCCTTGGGCCATGGGGAGCTGGTGATGGTTGCTAAGTTGGGGAATGTTATTAGTCAACTGTTTTAGGAAGATAACTAGTGCCACTGGGAGTTAAGGGTCGGTGAGGCAAGGGAAATAACAGCACTGAGAGCTGTCATGAAACTGAAGTATGCAGTTCTCTAAAAAATTTATTTTCAGGGCACCTGGGTGACTCGGTTAAACGTTCGACTTCGGTTCAGGTCGTGATCTTGCCAGTCGTGAGTTTGAGCCCCGCCGTCAGGCTCTCCACTACGCATAGCCTGCTTGGGATTCTCTCTCCCTCTCTCGCGCACACTTCCAAAATAAAAATGATAAAATATTTAAAAAAAAATTGTTTTGGTTCCAGTATCGCTAACGTACAGCATTGTGTCAGTTTCAGGTGTACAAGATCGTGACTCCACCTACACATGCAGTTCTTCACCAACCACTCTGCCTTCCTCTTGTCTGTTACCTTCTCGTTCCATTACCAGCTTCATTTCCTTAACTGCAGTGCCTTGAATGGAGTCCTTCCTCCACTTTGAGCTTCCGTGGCATCAAGTATCACAAATGATACTTTCATTAAGTCATTTATGAACCCCCCAGGGGTGCATGCCCTCTCCTAGTTCTTTGCTTGAGTCAGATCGATGGTCTTTGCACATAACTGTCTCTCGTGTTATAGTTAATTGTGCGTGCGGGTACCTACGTGCCTTCTCAACTGTAAGCGACTGGAGGGCAGAGGGGGCAGCTTCTGGTGTTTTGTGTACCTCACAGTACCAAGTGTGGTAGATCGAGGCAATATTTGTTAAATGAGTTGGGGAGAGTAGATCACATAGACAGTTTCGTCACATTCTCTACCGGGACGCCAGCGCCATATTGGGGTTTATACTGCTTTGATGATAGATTGTCATTCCCATGGTCTCTTGCTCTCCCTGGAATCCTTTGGAGCTAAACATTCTGAAGTAAATAAATGAAGAGTAAATCTCCATATGTTGGTATAACATAATACATGTTTTTATTCTTTTTTGGGAGGGAGTACTTAACCACTTCGTTAATAACTGAGTTGTATAGGGATTTTTCAGAAAGATTTAGAATTTTCTCGCTCTGAGATCTTCTTTCAGGGATAAATAATCGAGGCTTTCGTGTTAGGCAATTTGGAGCAAATTTAGATGAGTAATTTTCGCACATCAGATTCAGTATGTAAAGCTGTTCAGTGCACATTGGTTACCTTTTACAAAGTAAAATCTGAAGTTTATTGCCTTTACCAAGCAGAAGGACACAGGCTTAAGGATATTAGAATATTTATATAAGCAGACCAGCTAAAACACGCACAGGTAAGAACTAGCATTTTCAATTCCACTTGGCTAAGCATCTGTTGCTTACTACAGAGAACATGAAAGTGCAGAAAATTCATGAAGCGATTCCATCCTGGAGGTAATTTGAAATGTTATATTTAAGTTCTGATGCATTTAATTCAGCAATCTGGTGGGAGAGAAAAATCAAAGAGATCCATCAGCCAGGTATTCAACTTTTGAAAAAGAAACTCTAACAAATGTTAGAAATTAGGAAAAAATTGAATGGAAGAGTTACCCCCCCCCAAAAAAAAAGTCAATAACCTCCAGGAAGCCTGGAAACTATGTAAAAACATCTTATTGGAAGCCCAGATAAATGTGTGCCAGACATCAAAAAGACCAGCTGCTTGGGGGAAGAAAAAAAGAACCCGGCATGACTAACTGGCAGAGTAAAAGAGGCTGCTTCAGGGGAAAAGGAATCTTTCACAGAATGGAAAGAGCTTAGGCCAGGAGGAGAGGGAAGGCCATGAGGTGCAGCAGGGCAGGTACAAACTAGAAAGTGAGTGAGCTCAAAGAATTGGAGGTGCACCTTGCAAAGGATTTGAAAGAAGGCCCGTGTTGAGGATAATGGGGAAAAGGGTGGGCTAAGTGAGTCCAGCCTCGCAGAGGAAAAGCAGTCTGGCTTCTTTAAGGGGAAACCGAGCCTGATTAAACTCCCGGAGTTGATTGCAAGTTAAAATGAAGCCAGTGGATGGAGGGACACAGACACACATAGTTTAGGTTTTTAAGAATGATGCAATGGGATTCCAAGGCAAAGAATATTCAGAAAATGCATTTACTGTGGGATAGGTGGGGGGATGTTGGTTTACTGAGAGAGAGAATGGGAGCGACCCCACTCTCCTAGATGGAGTCGTTCTGCCACCGGAGAGGACGTGGTTTCTTGGAAGGAGCAGTTGCTGCTTGCCTCTGACAGATTTGCTGTCAGTTACCTTTGGTCAGTTTCTTTCTCCTTTGTCTGAAAAATGGGAGTGGGGGCTTTAGAATGCCGCATGAGATCTGGGATTGTCAAGCCTGGCTACACATTAGAATCACCTGGAGAGCTTTTAAAACCTACTAATGCCTGGGCACCACCCCAGACCAATTAAATCACACTTTCTGGCAGTGGGTCCAGGGCATGATAATTTTTAAAAGCTCCCCAGTGGTCCCAGTGAGCAGCCATGGTTGACAGCCACCGCCTCAGATTATCTCCCAAGTCCCTTCCACATCTGAGATTCCACGATTTCTAAATTTTCCAGTGAAATTCCTCATTAAGTATTGTCTCAGAAGAGAGCTCTAATTTCGACTCCGTGCGTGCTCGTTTTAATTTTGGCTAACTCGGATTGAAGAGGAAGGTCTGCTGAACGTGGAAAAAAAAATATTTTTTAATCAAGAGGCAAGTGCTGCATAGCCTGTGTTGCTTTGCTGAGGGGAGAGAAATAAGCCGAGGCCATTGAGAGTACTTTGGAGAGAATTAGAAAGGAATCCAGTCTTGCTTGTCATTTATTAAGTGTCAGCATGCTAGGTGATATTTCTTCCCTTTCTCTTTATTGGTAAAATAAAAGAGATCTCTTTATCCCTTACTTTAATGTCCTCTTTGCCATGTGTTTATTCTCTTCAAGTATCTTATCAAGAAATAGAAGTACAGTAAATCCCTAGGCTTCTGGCCGGCACAGCCATCCAGAACACAGCTGGGAATGTGGAAACCAGCAGAAAAGCTACATGATGGAAACAGCTGTCATAAAGCCCATGCATTCTACTTAGAGACAAGGCCTTCGGAAATTTATCATCAGCAATCACTGATTGAATGGCTCTTCTATCAAGAGCAAAATGCTAGGTCCTGGGGATTCAAAGAAGTTTCAAACAGGAGTCAAGCTTTGGAGGTGCTTGAATTCAAATTGGGTAGACAGAAGGCTTGGGTTATCTGGCTTCCCAGGCCGTGACTGAATTGAAGTCAAGTAGTGCTGGCTGGGGAGTGGAGGGGACAGAGGAGGGATGGTTTTAGAGGCGAGCAAAGCTTGACATCTGGGAGAAGTGCAAGAGAAACGGGGTGGGGGGGGGCAGAAGCTAAGTGGTAGACCCAGAACTTGCTGATCTTGGCAGTTTGTTTTAGTTCCTTGAGCACTTCTGGGATGAGGTGAATGCTCAGGAGTCGCTTTAATCCTTGAGGGCACTATGATGTTTCAGGGCACTATTAAGTAATGGCGTTTGGTATAATTCAAATATATAGAGAGTATACTTTAGAAAGAGTAGGACCTATTTGAAATCCAGAATTGCTCTTGAAAGAAAGTTAGTTAACTTACACGTTCCCCCTTTTAGGGCACCTAGTTTCCTAGTGCGGGATCAATAAGGAGTCCATGCTATATGTCACTTTGTCCTTTTCTTGAAAAAATAAGTTGGGGTGGGGTGGCGCCTGGGTGGTTCAGTCGGTTAAGCCGTGGACTTCGGTTCAGGTCA
The DNA here is from genome assembly GCF_008692635.1 of Crocuta crocuta. Lineage (NCBI taxonomy): Eukaryota > Metazoa > Chordata > Mammalia > Carnivora > Hyaenidae > Crocuta > Crocuta crocuta. The sequence goes on along the minus strand of NW_027529518.1, from coordinate 757,622 downwards.
TGATCTCACAGTTTGTGAGTTTGAGCCTCGCATCGGGCTCTATGCCGGATGGCTCAGAGCCTGGAGCCTGCTTTGGATTCAGAGTCTCTCTCTACTCTCTTTCTGCCCCTCCCCTACTTGCACTCTCTCTCTCAAAAATAAATAAAAACATTTAGAAAAATTAAAGAAAGAAGTTAAAGGGGGCGCCTGGATGGCTCAGTTGGTAGGAGTCCAACTTTGTGTAACTTCAGCTCAGGTCATGATCTCACAGATAGTGGGTTTGAGCCTCGCGTCCGGCCCTGTACTGACAGCTTAGGAGCCTGGAGCCTGCTTTGGATTCTGTATCTCTTTCTCNTTCAGTGGCTTATTCACTTCAGAGCTTTTAGTTGGTGATTTTGTCCTTCCACACCTTCACTAAGCCCTTAGAACATTCAAGTTCGATTTAGTTCCTTACTAAGGTTACTGCCTGCTATGCTCTGCTTGGGAAACTGACATTCTGACCTGAAGTAACAAGAGACAAGAGTTGGTTTTTAGTTAGAGGGGACAGGTTTAAATATTTGAATATTGATTTCCTTTTTAAACATTTACCAAACTGAGTAAATGTATAATCATAATTAGAGAAGTTCTAGAAGTTAAGGATAGNTGAGCAGGAGAGGGTCAGAGAGAGAGGGAGACACAGAATCTGAAACAGACTCAGGCTCCGAGCTAGCTGTCAGCACAGAGCCTAACATGGGGCTTGAACCCATGAACCACGAGATCATGACCTGAGCTGAAATTGGACGCTTAACCGACCGAGCCACCCAGGCACCCCAACGATGGATATTTCTATTGATCCCTTTTAAATGAATTCATATGAAGCTATTAAAAAATTTTTTAACATTCATTTTTGAGAGAGACAGAATGTGAGTGGGGGAGGGGCAGAGAGAGAATCCCAAGCAGGTTCCACGCTGTCAGCACACAGCCTGATTCAGGGCTGGAACTCCTGAAATGTGAGATCATGACCTGAGCCAGAATCAAGAATTTGACGCGTAACTGACTGAGCCACCCAGGCACTCCTCCCCCCCTCCCCGTATGAAGCTGTTTATTTAAAAATGTCTGCNTTTTAGAAGAGAGAGGCTGCCTTTGCTCCTGTTCCTTTCTCTCCACCTTTCTATCAGGTGATCACTTCCCGATTCTTCCTCCGGAGGCTGGGGGCAGGCCCCAGGCAGGAGTGCTGCTTTTGTCTGGTCTACTTCAAGGTCACCTGGTCCGGCTTCATCCCAGCCATTCCTTTCATTCTAGTCCTTTCTTTTCACAGCTACTTTGTCAGTTGGCTTTCACAAGCCTCTTTAAGCCTGCCTTCTCTCTTATGGGCTGGGCTTCTGGTCTACACCAGCAGGAAGGAAAGTGGTTTCTTTCCTTTTTACATTTTTAAAAAATGTTTTTTTTAGAGAGAGAGAGAGAGAGAGAGAGCAAGCGAGCAGGGGAGGGGCAGAGAGAGATGGAGGCAGAATCCGAAGCAGGCTCCAGGCTTCGAGCTGTCAGCACAGAGCCCGACGCGGGGCTCGAACCCACGAACCGTGAGATCATGACCTGAGCCGAAGTCGGACGCCTAACCGACTGAGCCACCCAGGCGCCCCGGAAAGTGGTTTCTTTCGGACCGCCGAGCTGTCCTTCATTCCCCAAAGCTTTGACGTCGGTGTCCCAGCAAGCATTAAGCCACAGAAGTTTTTTTCCTTCAGTTATTGTTTCTGTTCCACCACAGAGTTTGTCTCCATTTGCGTTTTCAGCCTGGTGTTTGGTTAGAGATGAAAACAAAGCACTGTGTCTTTGCAAGCTGCAGTGTACAGCATGTGGTTAACAGTTACTACTTGCACTGGTCCAGTCTGAGTGGGAGGATCATTTTTCTTGGCAGTCACTTCACAGAAAGTCCTGTTTCTTTGGTGCCAGAATAAGCAGTCATTACATTTCTTCCAATTTATAGTCAAATTATTATCTGCTATTGTTAAAATTGCCTTAATTATAGAATATTTCCCCATGCTAAGCTTTGCAATTGCAAAACAAGACAACTTTTCACTGATGTGCTTTGAGAGACTGTCCTTTAAAACTCCCTCCCGGACTAGGATGTTGAAGACTAGTGTTTTGTGTTCGCGGGGAGAATCGTTCTAAGGGGAGGTGGGCAGTGGGTTCGCTTTAGCCGGAATTTGATCTGAATGCCCCCGGCTGATGGCTTGGTTGATGTTCTGCCTCGTTTTCCCCCAGTTTGGAACTTCTTCTTTTTCCCCACCTCTTCAGGTCTGATGGGCCTAGGCACTCTGGGAAGCAGGCCTTGCTGGCGGGAGGCTGACTGATCATTAAGCAGTGTGGCAGTCTTACGGGGTGGCCTGTGGCTCAAGGTGGAGGGCAGCTGAAGAAATCACGGGCTTCCAAAATTAGGGGTTGTTGCGTTTCTGGGGATCCGACCCGAGATTCCGGACACTGGGTGGCAGGTGGCTTCTGTTGAGATGCTCTTTCATAAGCTCTACCTTCGGGCTGTGCTGTCACGATGTATCCAGAATCTGTCGTCCCCCTCCCCCGGCAGCTACTGCCCGGTCTCCTCACCCATCCCCTCTTACCCTGGACTGTTGCACTTGCCCCTCACTGGTCTCTCCGCGCTGGCTGTCATCCTGCTCACCAGCCCCGCCGCCGGGGCCATCTCACCACATCAGCCAGTGCGAGCCTTTTCTGTGGACTCCGACTGTATCTATCATTTCTCTGCTCAGAATGCTCTGGTCCCTCTCCCCGCCATCGCTTGCCACCTAGAGTGAAAGCCAAAGCTTATGAGGCCTTATGGGGTCTGCCCACTGCCCTCTCCCATGGCTGCCCACACCTCCTCCCCTGCTATTCCCCTCCCTGCCCCTCCATCCACCCCGCACGGCAGTCTCTCTGTCCCTCGGGGCACGCTCAAGGGCAGGTCCCTTTGCCCTTATCCTCAGCACCCAGAATGCTGCTAGACAGCAGCGTGGCTCACTCCCTCAAATGTTTTGAGGCTTCGCTTCCCTCTTCCCTTAACTGAGAAGCCGCGCTTTGTCCCTCTCTGCTTTATTCTTCTGCCGCGACAGTTGTGGTGACTATTTCCACGGAGAAACCCTTGGGGGAGTGTGATGGTCTGGGTGAAGCATAGTTTTCTTCAGCATTTAGACTCTGCTCTTTGGCCCATGGGGGCTCTTCCCACCTCCCACGAGTAGTGCTGTGACACCATCACGGGGCCCTCCTAGATACTTGAGTGGCCAGGCTCCGTTTCTGTCATCAGGTCCCGAGGCGAATTCTGGAGTGCTTGGTGGAGCAGTGCTGGCGAGCTGCGCTAAGTTAGTGAGGCTTACGTGGAGCGCTCCCCTCTGGTAATAGACTCCAGCCATCATTTCTGGGATTGGGATATCCTGGGCACCCCACAATACAAAGTAAACTCTTGTGTCTGCAGAGGAACCACCCCTGTACTGGGAATACTGAAGCCTTCGGGTTCCTGGGAAAGTTTGGTGTCCACTTTTATTCCCATAGAGACCACTGAAATACGAGTTGTTTTGAATGAGTGGCTCAAAACAAAACCCTCTGGCCCAGCAGCGATTGTTACAGTTGAACTCTGCGTTCCCCAAATATGGACCAGATGCACTTGTCAGTGGATAGCAAAATGCCCGTCCTTCCCAATACTATATTAATGGCGACGGAATATGCAGGGACCCCCCCAGGGGGGAGGAAGGGGCCAGCCTGTGGAGCGAGTGTCCAGGGAGACAGGACTGTGAGCAAATGCAGCCCTAGCCAGTAAGTTTGGGAAGGAGCTCCCTGCCACGTACCCTGGCTCTGAGAACAGGGATTGGTTTTCAGATTACTTGCTTACTTAAAGTTTGTTTATTTAGAGTATGAGAGAGAGGGACAGAGAGAGAGAATCCCAAGCAGGCTCTGTACTGTCCTTGGAGCCGGATGGGGGGCTCGAATTCCCAAACCATGAGATCATGACCTGAGCCGAAATCAAGAGCCCGACACTTAACCGGCTGAACCACCCAAGCGTCCCAGATTACTTATTTTTAAAATTGAAATACAGGGGTGCTTGGGTGGCTCCGTCGGTTAAGCGGCCAACTTCGGCTCAGGTCATGATCTCACAGTTCATGGGTTGGAGCCCTGCGTCGGGCTCTGTGCTGAAGCTCAGAGCCTGGAGCCTGCTTCAGATTCTGTGTCTCCCTTTTTGACCCTCCCCTGCTCACGTTGTCTGTCCGTCTGTCTCTTTCTCTCAGAAATAAATAAAACATTAAAAATAAAAATAAAATTGAAATAATATTTTTGAGAAATGTATTTTAAAAAGTTTTTGTAATGTTTATTTTTGAGGCAGAGTGTGAGCGNGCCCCTGAAAGGTTTTATTTTTAAAATTAATTAGTTAATGTAAAGCACACAAGCTGAACAGTGAAGAGAGAAAAGAGAGAAAAATTTTTTTTTGAGAAAATTTTTAAAATGGGGATAGGGTTGGGGGGGAGGGGGGATGGGCATGGAGGAGGACACTTGTGGGCATGAGCACTGAGTGTTATGTGGAAACTAATTTGACAATAAACTATT
>NW_027529518.1:752497-752922 GCF_008692635.1 Crocuta crocuta | reverse complement strand
GTTAAAAAAAAAAAAAAAAAAAAAAAAAGAAATAAACAGCTTCTTTCTTGTGTAGTTGATCAAATCGTCTATATGCTATGAAGCACTCCCGGTATGGGCTAAGAGTTTATGTATGATAGGGTGAACCAAGCCTTAGCTGTCTAAACGTAGCTTTAAGTTTAGGGAGGAGTGACCATCTCTGCTTTTATTTTGAAAGCAGACACACATGTACTGTTTTCACCAGTAACCTCTTAGCGTTTCTCTTGGAGCCCTGAGATTTTCTCGGTTGCTTCTACGCTCAAGAGTGAAGTAAACACACCATGAGATTCTGGGATTCTTGTTTATCTCAGCTGGGTCTGTAATAAAAGGGTTGGCTAGAAGCAAATGAATGGCCTAAATACAGTATTAGAAGATGTTTAACACCTATAGAGGAGAAGAGCGTGTTA
>NW_027529518.1:749646-752278 GCF_008692635.1 Crocuta crocuta | reverse complement strand
TTCAAATGGCAACTATTGTGTTAGTTTTTTATAACTGTCTGCTTATTTAAGTAGGTCTCTAAGTTGCTTCGGTTGCCAGTACTTCTGGGGAGGGGTCACTTTGTGTTTGAAAGTGACAAGTGTGTATTTCTTTGTAGAGAGATTGTAAAGTATTGTATAATTCAGCCCATATTCTCCTTACTTAGTCACATTTATAGAAGGCATTTCTGTAATTGACCATATTAAACACAAGGGACTCGAGGCACCTCCGCTGTTAGGACAGAGTATTTGTTTTTCTTCTCAAAGCTCCAGCAGCTGTTCTATCCCCATATTTTGCAGAAAGCAAAAACAGCCCTCAGAATTGAGAAGTGTTTTTAATGTGAGCGGGAGGCAGGCTGGACACTAACAATAAAGGGAAATGATTGCATTTGGCACAGTTATTAATTTCAGAAATGTCTTTGAATCTGCACTATATGCTTGAGTGTTATGCCAATGGTTTGTGGCTTCCTGCGGTGACATTTAAGAAATGCAGATTCACATCCTACATTTTGCCAAATATAAATTGCCTCAAGTAGTATTTTTCCCAACGTAAATTGACCGTAAAGGGACTTTTCACCTTTTGCAACAGTTACATGGTGTGTGACCAGAGAGTTGCATCAAGCCTTACATTTGTGTAATACTGTGTATTTGGTAGCGTATGCTCTTGTGGAAGAAGCCGAACCCCTAACTGCAGACGGTTTCCAAGGGACCATTAACATGTACTTCAGGTATTTCTTTTTTTTGCTGAGTTTTTTTTTTTATTTATTTCTAGGAGAGAGAGAGAGAGAGAGAGAGAGAGAGAGAGACAGCGTGAGCAGGGGAGGGTCAGAGAGAGAGGGAGTCACAGACTGAAACAGGCTCCAGGCTCTGAGCTGGCAGTCAGCACAGAGCCCGACGCGGGGCTCGAACCCACGAACCGCGAGATCATGACCTAAGCTAAAGAAAGTCGGACGCTTAACCGACTAAGCCACCCAGGCGCCCCTAGGTATTTCAATTGTGATTATAATTCTTTGAAATGAAGGAAAATTTTAATCAATTTAAATAAGGAAGCACAGAGCAAGGCGTTTTACTCCAGGTAAATGTAAAATGTTGGAAGTTTCTTCAAGTACCACATCACATGAGTGTGTTTTTCAGTTGTATTGAATTTTGTCCACTGAATCACTTGACTTTGTGCTCATGCTCCTTTTTAAACAATGTATTGTAACCTCGACTGGGCCCTTCTCCTCTCTTTCCTCTTACTTTTCTTCATATTTGTTTTGTTTAATCAGTCAATATTGGTCATTTTTTTTCCTCCATGTAACAAAAATAACCAAGAAGAGACTGACATGATTTCATCAGCCCTTCTAATTGCTTTACTAATGGAAATCTGTTGGTCCTTAAACATCAAGGGTGCAGTTTTAAAAGGAACTAGTGACCCACCCTTCACCCATGTCTTCAATTTTTAGAAATCTGGCAGAGCCTGAAACTTTAAGAAGTCATGTCCTCCTCTTCCAAGGTTTTAAAATTTTAATTGTAATATAAACCCTACCTACTTAAAATTATTTAATCCATATTCAACAAGACTTCTACAATCATAGTGGTAATTGTTGTTATTATCCTAGTAACAGTAGATGGTGAGTGCTCCGGCAAATGCTATGGGCCTTTTTGAGATGCGATATGTAGATGAACCTATTTTATGTAAACTGAAAATAAAAAGACCTGCATGGAAAGGATGGAATAAAGAACTTGAAAAGCAAGGCTATTTACTGTAGTGAACGAGCCCTCCACACTTCACCAGTAGGCTTTGCAGTTGGCTGGGGTAAAACCGGACACTAAACTGGTTGTGCATTTTTTGCTTATCTGATCAAAGGAAACCTAACAGTTCCTTAGGCGAGACGTTTTTCTTCTTTTCGCTAAATCTAGGAAGTATTTGTTACGTGGATTGTTAGGTGAAACAGTGAACAGTGTAATCATCAGTGTTGTCAATGATTTCATTTCTTCTACTGATCTGCCGTAAAGTCCAAAGAAGCAACATGTGAGAAATCTGGTCAGACTTTGGGGTCTGTGGTGTTGTGCTCAGTCTAAAGAATCAAACTCTTCCTCTCTTTTAGAATCAAGCTCTTATTTTTTTTTAAATTTTTTATGTCTTTATTTTATTTTGAGAGACAGAGACAGCGAGCGAGCCGGTGAGGGGCAGAGAGAGAGAGGGAGACACAGGATCTGAAGCAGGCTCCAGGCTCTGAGCTGTCAGCACAGAGCCCGACACGGGGCTCGAACGCACGGACTGTGAGATCATGACCTGAGCCGAAGTCGGACGCTTAACCGATTGAGCCACCCAGACACCCCTAGAATCAAACTCTTCTTATCTTTATTGGTAACTGCTTCCTTTTGGGCATGAATTCATGTCTCTTGGTTTCTGAGCCTGAGCTGTCCTGCTAATGACACCACGATAACAGCAAACACAGCCACCTGCAATGTTCAGAAAGCCCAGAGGGTTGCACACGGGGGGGAAATGGGAGCCTGTGGGCTGAAGCCACTTCAGATCTAGGAATTCACCCTGTCTTGGGGATCTGGACAGCACCTTCTCGGCTTCTCAGCCATTTTTCTTCTTCCTGCACTCACTCTTCTCTTGGGA
>NW_027529518.1:748727-749532 GCF_008692635.1 Crocuta crocuta | reverse complement strand
CAGTTTCCTTTGGCCTCCAGAGATTATGGTTTATGGTAGGTTAAAATTTTTCCAGTTGAAAAGATGGTATGTATGACAACAATTATAAGGAGTAACTTCCATAGCCTTTGCACACCGCAGTCCCTTCCCTACTCGTGTGTATACGGCTGTACTTGGTTTAAATTGTAGTACGTACTACTTGGTGTATCTCTTATTTTTTAAAATCCAATTCCTTTTTTAAACATCTTTAATTAAAAAGTTTTTTAGTGTTTTATTTATTTTTGAGAGAGAGAGAGCATGAGCAGGGGAGGGTCAGAGAGAGAGGGAGACACAGAATCCGAAGACAGGCTCTAGGCTCTGAGCTAGCTGTCAGCACAAGGCCTGAGGCGCAGCTCGAACCCAAGAGCCATGAGATCATGACCTGAGCCAAAGCCGGACGCTCAACTGACTGAGCCACCCAGGTGCCCCTCCTTTTTTTCTTTTTTTTTTTTAAATTTATTTGTTTTTGACAGAGAGAGAGTGAGCAGGGAAGGATCAGAGGGAGAGGGGGACAGAGGATCCAAAGCAGGCTCTGCCGACAGCAGAGAGCCCGATGCGGGGCTGGAACTCCCGNGGCCAAATAATATTCCCCAGGTTAAATGAACAGTAACGGATTTCAGGTAGCCCGTGTGGACCTTGAGATGATTTCTGCTGGTGTGCAGCTGTGCATGTTAGTGTCCATTTGGTTTTATATTGAGCACAACAGCGATCATCTCTCCATTCCTGCGTGTATGGCTTCTGTTGAATAACTTCCTTAAGTTCAATTTCATGAGGAGTTTCCTGGGCT
>NW_027529518.1:741054-748590 GCF_008692635.1 Crocuta crocuta | reverse complement strand
CTCCACTCCAGGTGTGCAGGGGAGGGCTAGGTGGGGAAATCGGGGGTTAACCTCAGGTGGTTGGTCAGCTCTGAGAGTTCACTTTTCCCCTAGCGTGTCCCGGATGCACCCTCTCTCAGCTCTTGCCAGGACCCTGCGTCTCCTTTGGTTCCTGAAGTCTTAGTTCAGCAGTGTTCCCAGAAGCAGCTAAAATGTTGGCCTGTGGGAGGGGATTAAACCCAAAGGTGAGTACAAATTAGTTGCTGGAAGGGCAGGGCCTTTTTCTGTGGTTCTTCTGCCCTTTGATTGGAACAGTTTCCCACATGTCTGTGTGTCTTACTTCAAGAAACAAAACAAAGGGAGAAAAAAAAACACCCAAACAAAACCCTTCCTAAAACATTTGTCATCTAAACAGAACTTCCTAGAAAGCGGTGTCATTGTTTCTAAAAGGACGAGCTCGTAATAACCCTCCATTCTCCCTCCTCTCCCACTTTTTTACAATGAAAAGATTTTATGACTATTAGTTGTGAAATGGCTTAATTCAGCTTCTTATTCTTTATGGAAAATAATTTTGCTATGCCTAATGTCTGTCTCTGGTCAAAGGGCGNCTGTAATGAACAGAAATGATAAATCATTTACAAGCTAGGTGTCCTTAGCAGGAGAAGCTGTCCCTTTGAGAGTCCAGGCCAGCGTGGTGTCCCGCATGGTCCCAGAGACCCTGATGTTCACGGCTGTCTCCCAGTAGCCCCAATGCGCTTTAGCCATCCTTTCTTGAGTTGATACCAGCTACCAGGCATAGCAGGTTGACTGGTGAATGGCTCCCGGGTGACTTCCTGCTTCTTTGTTGTAAGGGAAAGAACTCCCCACCTCTTGTAACCTTTGGTTGTTGGAAGCCTCCTGAGATGGTCACTTCTAGGGTTCCTGGGACTTTATGTTGTTGTAAGAATTGTATCTGTGTAGGGGCGCCTGGGTGGCTTAGTCGGTTAAGCGTCCGACTTTCACTTAGGTCATGATCTCGCGGTTCGTGGGTTCGAGCCCCGCGTCGGGCTCTGTGCTGACTGCCGNGCATCACCGAAGCTATGCTAGTGTATAATAGCTCAAAGGATCTGGGATCCAGGCAGTTCTTTTCCAGGCCCCCTTTGCTTGCTCTCTCCCAAGCCTGGCTTATAAGTGGCCTCTAGGAAAGAAACGGAATGATCAGTAGGGTGAATGCAGGGAGCGAAAGCAGTCCACATTGCCTTTTTGTGCTAGAACTCTGTTGTAACAATGAGTGGAAAGGGGGCCATCTGCTGAGGCCGAGAAAGCTTTCTGTCCTTGAAGGGAGGCTCATTGCATGGTGTTTTAAGAATTCACTGTAACTTCTAGAGCCCTCATACTGCAGATGTCTCCGTCTCATAAGTGAAGGTCCTTGATAGCAACAACGACAAGAAAAATGTAATTAGAGAGGAATTTCTAGGAATTGTATATCTCTATCTCTATATCTTTTAATTTCTTTTACTCACCTTTTCAGAAGTTCTAAGCTGCTGTTCTTTCCAGTTTGATGTTAAATTTCAGCATTCGTTACACTCTAAGCAGGTTGAGATTTGTTTTGTTTTGCTGTTACGTGGACACAAGCTATAACGTAAGCACATAAGTGTATCCCTGCTCTTGCCGCTGACCGGCTGGGTGATGGACGTTCAGGAAGTGAGCCCGTCAGGGCCTCATTCCAGGAGTTCAGAAAACGAGGGCTTTGAACTTAGCTGGTCACTAAGATCCTGGCGGGCTCTGATATTCTGTGTTTCACTGCCAGTGCGCTGAGAGCTGATGAGATGATCTGGAAAGCTTAGAGGAATAGGAGGAGAGCCTTTTCCTCATTGCATATGTATTCTTGAATACAATAAAACCTTGAAATGAGCAGTTCTGGGTAACTGAGCTTTCTGAATGGTTTTTGTCTCCTTCCTTGCCGTCAGCTGTCATTCTGTACTGCTGTCAGCATGCCTGCTTTTAGCCACTTCTGTCCCTCCTTGGCTGCTTCCCTTGTGGTCTTAGAAACCATAGCATTAAGCTCATCAGAACTCTATGCCAAGTAAGTGCACAGAAGTTGTGAAGAAGGGCCTCTCCTATGACTCCAGCCCTTGGACTTGGGCTGATCAGAGCCTTTGGGGGTGGGGGCTTATATTTAGGCTCCAGATAGGCAGTGTGTCACTATATCCCCATCTGTCTTAGGCTAGACATTAGTGTGGTGAATAACCACATTTCTCCTCTGCTAATTAAGAAGGAAGAGCAGGTGGATAAGGGGAGGCTAGGAAGCACTGGGGAGGGGCTCGAGGCGGTGTGGGAGAAGGCAGTCTATCCCGAGGCCTAGCCATATAATATGCTAGAGGTGCCTCAGAAGAGACCTCATCTCGTAAAAGGTAAAAGAGTTTGAGGTGAAGAGCTAGGCTAAGGGGCCGTTTGGGAAAGCTGGAGGCACACTTTTGAAGCTTGGATTCTAGAGAGAAGGCTGGCTTGGGTGTGCTGCTCTGCTTCAAGTACGGTGCGGGGCGGCACAGCCAGTGTGCGTGTCTCTGGTCTGCCTCTCTGGCTGGCGCCTGGCTCGTGTACCCAGACTTCCGAAAGGCCACGGAGACCCCACTCCCCTTGTCTCGGTGCATGGTCCAGAGTGGGAACTTGAACCAAGCTCTTCTTTCTTCAGAAAGTTCTAAACAGCAAGACGTTAACATCCGGATATGCATCCTTATTCCAGATTTGCTTTAAAGTGCTGCTGCATGAAACAGAACTCAAATGATCACTCATTACGTTCAGAATAGTCTCTCTGGCCGTCAGACCAAGAGCGGTATGTACCCACGATCTGTGGTGCTGACCGCATGTGTATTTTGTGGTCAGAACAGTCATCTGGGGTAGAGGCCGTTTACACCCCCAATCTTTCTCCCTCCCCAGTTCTATGTTCCCTTCTTCCCACACCCTGTACTCTGTCTACACATAGCCAAATCAGACTCCTCCTTCCCCAGGAATAGCTGTGCCTGTCGCGTCTCCCTGCTTCTGCCAGTTAAGCATTCTGCTCATCTCATGTAGACCTTTGTATCCATCTTCTCTGACACTCCTGGTTGGGCATCCCCCTGCTTCCCCGTAGCATTTGGCTGTGAATGAATGAATGGAGAAATGAACGGACACCAGGACGGTGAGTTGTTCATTTCTTCTGTACACATTTATCAAACCTCTTCCTGTGTGCCCAACCAAGTGTCAGGTACTAGGGATATCAGAATGAATAAGCCACAGTCTCAGTCCTCAAGGAAATAATACTTACTTCATATTAAAGTTGACTATTGGTTTTATTGCTGCTATGGGGTTGTAAGCCCTCTGAAGCCAGGTGTTGTGTTCTGCTCAGCTTTGTAATCCCGTCATGCCTTGCATACCATACAGAGGGGCTCAGTAAATGTATATCAGCTTGATTTGGAAAATGCCCCACTTCTTTCCCATGAAAAAAGTGGCATACATTCCCAGAAGCCCTTTCCAAGGCAGTATGTTTGGCGTAGGGCTTTGATCTAACAGTGGGGAGGTTAGACTTTGGGGCCCATTTCAGCGGACTGAAAACACCAAGGGTTAAGACCGGTCCCTGCCAGGTACAGGCAAGGTCTTTTTAGTGTGAAGCCTCGAAAGGAAGGCCTCCTGGCCGTTTGTGCTCCTGGAGAAGTGCACGTTCCGGCCTGCCACTTAGCTTGTTAGGCCCAGAGTTGCTACAGTGCCTTTAGCTGTAAACCTGTATATCTGTTGAAAGGGTTTGATGCCAGCTCCTCAACTGTAGGAAGGCCCAGTTGTCCCAGAAAGAAAATGGCTTGTAGACCACACACAGGTGTTGGGAGGAAAACACCTCCTGATCATCTAGTTCTTGAGCTTTTGGGTCTAACGGGAAGGCAGGATAGGGGATCGTTTACACTGAGTGTAAATGGAGGCTCACAGAAACTGACGAGCTTACCAGGGGAGCTCAGTTCACGCGCTTGAGCCCTCACGTATCAGGAAAATGAAGGGCTGCAGTCTCAGAAGTCCGACATACCATGTGATGAATAATCAACAGACATTTCAGAGTACAAATGATAAAATTAAATCCAGCTCGCATGTACAGGAAACCCTGCTTCTAGTACAAATTATAGACTTAATAGGTTTATCTGGCCATGGCTGTCCTTTAAGTGGTGTATAATTATTCCTAAATGCTTCGGGAAAGAATTTGAGAATAACATATTAAATCCGTGAGCCCTAATTCACTAACAAGGTGGAAATCTCATTTAGTCTTCTGTGCACTTCCATTTACTTCCTTATTTATTTATTTACTTGCTTGATGTTCTGATACTAACCTTTATTCACCAGAATTGCTTCCAATTCTCTGCTGTTTCCACTCCAGCAGCGATAAACAACACGGAATTAATATCACTACAAAATGCTTCAGGTGGATTATTTGCAGCGTATAATTGAAACCTACTGCTGTCCGTCATGCGGCAGTACTACAGTAACTACTGCGAGACCAAAGGGGAGGCTTTCAGCCCACCCCCGGGGCGACTGTAGGCTTTCGTCCGTGAAGCCACTTTGCTCTCGTGAACCGAGGCTGATGCGTTATGGCCAAGTAAGGTTTGGTGGACCTATGTGAAGAAACCAGGGTTGGGTCAGGGATCCAGTTGAGCCGAAGTCCGTGCAGATTTAGGCAGCCCGTTCCCCAGAGGTGCGGGGACTCCTTTATGTAGTGTGTAAAGCTGCTGCTTCCACCACCGTGCCCGATTGCACGAGGGTTCCCCGATGAAAGGGACTGGGGGCTTCTGGCTGCTGCCCCTCCTCAAGTATTAAGATAGAATCTGGTGTCTAATAGCCATGAGAATTAGCTTGGGGTCCTGAAGCACCGGGTAGATTAACATGTGAGTTATTTTTTTTTCCCTAAAATCTAATTCTGCATCAAATTAGCTCTAGTCTCAAAANCTCAAAGAATAGGTACTTTTCCTTCAAGTGTGTCAGAGCAAATTAGGACTATTAATGCTTTAACAACTCTGCTAGTTATTGAGCTGGTCCTTAAAACAAGGGAGGCAAGGGGGGATCTGAATAGACAGATCTCTGACTTAATAGCCACTTCTCAGGTTGTTCTTTAGTCTCTGAGTATATGCACCTGCCTCCCATTTCCATTAATGGCATTAAGAGCTGCATATCGTGTGTAATACAGGATCATCAGGGTCTTTATTGCTGCTCTTTGAAAGGGAATAAAATCATGTCCCTTTCATTCTCTCTGAAACATTACGTGTTAAAATTAAGAGCCCTTGTGCTTGGCCCAATTACTTTCCAGATAAAGTTTCTCGATAATGTGCCTAGAAGTGATTTTAATTTGAACAAGCAAATATGTATTCTTTGTTTAAACATTTTTCAATTCCATTTGTGTCCCTGCTAGGATCCTCTGAAAGAACTGCTTAGATTAAAAAGAAAGAAAGAAAAAGAAAGAAAACAACAAAAAACCCCCAAGTAAAATGGACTCCAGTGTCCTCACTGCCGTTTAACAGCCTCCCCTCCCCCTGCAGGGCCCTCCCATAGGAGAGCTGCTGTACAAAGAACCAGTATCCGAGCCCTCAACGATGCTGAAATCCCAGTCCTATCCCTCTGCCAAACTGGTATTATTTTAGGAATGTTCTTTAATTTTAGCATTAGCTTAATTATACATATACATGTATAATCCATCCACAAATCAAACGTTAGTTTTGGCTGGGATGTAGACAGTGTGGGGCAGCTCGGCAGTTAAAGGGCTCGCATTTTAGCCAGCACTGGAGTGCCCGGCCTGGTTGAGCTGGGGGGCCAGGCACTTCCAGTGTTTGGGTCAGTAAATCCTCTCTCAACTTCACAGGCATCTCAGAAGAGGGTTGCTATCTTTATTTTTCTGCTCGGAAACTGAACCTCGGTTTCTGTAACTGTAAAATAGGATCATAGCCTCAGAGCTTATGATGAGAACAAAATAATAATATATGTGAAGATGATTTCAGCACCATGTGAATGTGAGGCGTTGCCATTATTTAAAACCGTTACTTCTGGGGGCAGTCGGTAGAGCATGCGACTCTGGGCTCTGGATCGTGAGTTCAAGCCTCATGTTGGCTATAGAGCCTACTTTAAAAAACAACAGCCTAGTAACTTCTGTTCTGATTACAAATACTTGGAAGTAAAATTCAGAACCAAATGAGCCCACTGCTTTGGAATGTTCCTGATGTTTAACAGCTGAATTCTTTAGTGTTCCCTAAGACCATTGCAATTACAAACATTTTTATGCTCTTTTCCCCTGCCTCCTGGCACCCCATAAAAATCGATTTGCAAGTGTTACTGCAGGCCCCCGAGTTTGCAAGCAGTACTGAGTCCGTGAACTAGATGTAGTACTACAAAGTCAAAAAGGACACGTTCCTGTGAGACAGAGGCTGTGTTGCCCATAAATCCATTTACTTTATTCACCTACAAGCTGGAAGGGTGCAGGAAATTGGTAAGGAGAGTAATACTGGGTTCTTGGAGGCATCAGTTACCTATGTCAAGATACGTCTTAATATTTTTATGTAAGCAGATACACGTTCACTGAGTCCCGGCATAATGTTCCGGGTCCTGATATGGCCTCTGCATTCTTCAGAAGGGCTTTGGGTGGGTGGTGGTGGGGAGCCTGAAGGGTAGTGCTTCCCAGCAGTGTTAGGGACTGTACTGAGAAAGCCAAGTTTTCAAGCTGAGTCCGGATAGTCTTTCTGCTTTGTTGGGAGTAGAGCGGGTGCTGGTCAGACAGGGGAATGCTGGATAGTGACAGGTTTGCAGGAGGGAGTGGGGATGGGTACGCTTGAGATCTGACATCTGTGCTGATAGCTTCTTACGGCCCTTGGTTTCTCTTAAGGTCTTCGATGACCTGGGACGTTTCAGGGTCCCTGCCTGTACACGTAGTGGGACAGCCCAAGGCCTGAAGCCTTCCGGAAACGTTTTACATGTGCCAAAGACAATGCCCAGAGTCTGCTTTTGGCTTGGACTCTCCCTCCTACTTAGACAATTGTGCATCCTTACGTAACCTTTCAAACCGAAGACCAGAGACATTTATAGCAACCCTAAAGTTGCTCTCCTCTCTCTTTCCTCTTTCAAAGTTTGGATTTTGAGATCCTCAGGGGGAGCAAAAAACTTTTTAAAGAAATGGCTTTAATTCACTGCAGATTTGACAACCGGGTATGGCCCCGCTCCTGTCTTAGTGGAAGGACATGACTTTGTGTGATGGGGATCCCTGACACTTAAACTAACTTTTAAAAACTGGATAGCGCTGTTCTTTCTACGAAAGAGAAAAATAAAAAAAAGATTGCATGGCTTCTTTTCATACAGGAGTCAAAACTGTCACAATTTGTTAGGCCTTCTGCATTTTATTTTGTGCTCGGCCCGGTGCTCTGGAGAGTGGATTCATCGGGACACATTAACGTGCCTTGTCACAGTAATAAGCGTACATGTTTTTGAAAGGACTTTAAACTTTGATTTAAGAGCTACTCTTAATTTTTTTTAATGGACTTTATTTTTTAGAGCCATCTTAGGTTCACAGAAAATTTAAGA
>NW_027529518.1:739793-741022 GCF_008692635.1 Crocuta crocuta | reverse complement strand
GACCCACGCTATGGTCTGTGGGTTTGGACAGATGTACAGTGACGTGTATCCGTCATGATTGTGTCATCTGGAAGATTCACTGCCCTAACCATCACCTGTGTTCTGCCTGTTCATTCCTCCATCTGTACACATTCTGGCAACCACTCATCTTTTCACTGTCTTCGTACTTTTTGCCTTTTCCAGAGTGCTGTATAGTGAGAATCATCCAGTAGGTAACCTTTTCAGTTTGGCTTGTTTCACTTAGCAATATGCATGTAAGCTTCCTCCGTGTCTTTTCATGGCTTGATAGCTCATTTCTGTTTAGCACTGAATAATATTTCATTGTCAGGATTGCCCCAGTTTATTTCTCTGTTTTTACCTACTGAAGGCTTTGTTGGCTGCTTCCAGGTTTTGGTAATTATGTTCACAGCTTCTGTAAACATCTGCATGCGGGTTTTTGCACGGATGTAAGTTTGCAGCTCATTTGGATAGATACCAAGGCACGTGAGTGTCTTCAGTTTTGTGAGACACTTCCACGCTGTCTTCCAAGGTGGCTGTGGCACTTTTCACCATCCCCCTCTCCCCCCAGTGATGAATGAGAGTTCCTGTTGCTCCACATTCTCAGCAGCATTTGGTGGTGTCAGTGTTTTGATTCTGGCCATCCCAATAGGTGTGCATTAGAATAGACATCTAACAGGTATCTCTTTAATTTGCAGTTCCCCAATGCCATATGATATGTGCAGCATTGGGTGATGTCTCCCACTTAGATACGTAGGGTCTCAGGCACAGCGTGCCTGGTGCAGAGTTCCCTGGGCTTGCCGAAGGACTCGCTGTAATTAACATGATTCCCGTGAAAGGGCAGGTAAAAAGTGGGCGATCCACTAAGTATGTAGCTTCTGCTTAACCTATTGACGCTACACACTTGGCAGGAAAGTCCAGTCACTCCTGCTATCACACAGCATACTCAGGCCTAAAGATCACTGTGCTCTGCAAAATTGTGCGGTAAAACCACAGGCCTTATGGGAAGATTGGGGTTAGGGTACAGCACTAAAAAACTTAACTAGTGTCACATTTAAAAAGCAATAACCTAATAGAAACAGCATACTTCTGCACATGCTAACTGATTAAGAAGTACATAACTACTACAACAGATATTGGCAGGAGAAAGCGAATGTGAAATTCACGTGCTCAAATTGTTTCCTCAGATACCAGTCACATTGGAACAAATTCACATGTTCAAAATCAGGATT
>NW_027529518.1:730272-739687 GCF_008692635.1 Crocuta crocuta | reverse complement strand
GAAAAACATTTGTTGCATTCTTTTTTTTTTTTTTTTTTAAGTTTTCTTATTAGAGAGAGAGAGACAGACAGACAGACAATGTATGTGCGTCTCAGGCAGGGAGGGGCAGAGAGAGGCGGAGAGAATCCCAAGCAGGCTCCACAGCGCAGGCTCGAACTCACAAACAGAACATGGCCTGAACCGGAATCCGGAGTCCGTCATTTATCCACACCTAACCGACTGAGCCACCCTGGCGCCCCTCTTTGTTATATTCTTAAGCGTAGCAGGTTCCTTTCCGTCTCATAGTAGCTGTTCACATAGGACCTCCTTCATATGTGCTGCCCAGAAGTGCTGCCCTTGAGGCCCCACTGGTCAGGACTCTCAGCACCAGTCTGTCCTTTCCCCAGGGCGCCTCCTGTGCTGCTTGGGAGGGCCAGGTAGCATGCAGAGAGCTGACCTCTGGTTTTCTGTTGAGGGGTATGCTGGGTTGTTTGACCTCTTGCTTACTCAGAATGGCTGGTGTGGATGAAGCACTGGCCAGCGCTCAGTGGCGAGAAGGCTTGACTACAAGGGCTGACTGCGTATTTGAGCCCTTGATGAACTGTCTTCACAGAGTCCTTGGAAGCATATTAGAAGGTCTTTCCAGAGTCTGGCATGGATCTTACTTTACAGGACTGTATTCAGTGGTGTCTGCGTCTCTTTTCTGTGCATTTTTCCCCTTATGGATTACAGAAACCATTTCTTCCTAGGGAAGCTCTTGATCATGTTAAAGACTCATTTTCAAAGGGAAAACAACGCCTTAGAGAGGAATTTGTTTTCAAAAATAGACATTCACGTTGCATATAAATACACAGACAAGTGCTCCAGCGACGACAACAACAACAAAATGCTGCCCTTCTGTTCTAGGAAAGAGATACTTTATTTTCTCTTTGCAGGGAAGGATTCTTCACAAAATACAAATGCCCTGCTCTGTGCATCATCTCCTATAATCCCCCTCACTCGTGATGCTTTGGACTCAGAGTGCCTCTATTATTTTTGAAAAGCTTTGGGTCTTTCTGTACATTGGCTGAGATGGATTCTTGGCCTTACAACTTCCTGCCATCCAGAAGCGACATCAAATTGATAAGGCTGCTCTGCTTGATTGGGAATGGGTCCCTGGGTGTGACATTTTAAAAAGGTTTTGTGAAAGAGAATTCTGGATTCTCTAACCGCCAGGTCAAAGCAGCCCAGTTGTCATGGAGCTTCTGATTTCTCTGTTATTATTGCTATTTAAGACCGCTCAGTTGTTTCCAGAAACGTTGACAGAAATATCACCGTTTCGGGTGGAGAATCGGAGTCGGTATCTTTGCTCAGAGAGTGAGGGCAGTGGTTTTGCTCCTTGGCTCACCAGTGGATTCTCTTACTCGAGATCTTCCTGTATGTCGGCACTAACTTCCGTGGATTCTCTCCTTTAAAAAACATCGTAAAAATGTATTTTGCACTTCAGGGAACTGTGACTTCTTCCACTTGCAGAGGATCAAGCAGCACGAGATTTGGAAACAAAATTTTTTTATGTAATATCTACACCCAGCATGGTGCTTGAACTTAACAACCCCGGGTTGGGGTCGCACGCTCTTCTGACTAAGCCAGCCAGGCCCCCCAGGATTTTCTTTCTTAACTCTTTTATTATTTTTTTTAATTGAAGTAAATTTCACATAACAGAAAATTCACCATTTCAACTATTTATTTTAAAGAGTACAGTCCAGTGGCATTCAGTGTATGCACAATATTGTGCAGCCATCAGCCATCACTAATTGTAGAACATTTTCATCCTCTCAGAAGTAAAATTCTGGGGCCGCCTGGGTGGCTCAGTTGGTTGAGCATCTGACCGGCTCAGGTCAACGATCTTGCGGTTCATGAGTTCAAGCCCCCACGTTGGGCTTGCTGCTGTCAGTGCAGAGCCTGCTTCCGATCCTCCCCCACTTCTGTGCTCTCCTGCCAAAATAAACATTAAAAAAAAGTAAAGTTCTGTACCCATTAAGCCACCACTCTTTATCCCCCACCCTCAGCCACTGGCAGTTACTAAACTCTTTCCTGTTTCTCTGGATTTTGCCCATTGTAGACATTTCATGTAAATGGAGTCATACCATATCTGACCTTTTGTGCCTGGCTTCTTTCACTTAGCATCATGTTTTCAGGGTTTATCCCTAATTGTGTCTTTTGGCACTTTTTTTTTTAATGGATGAATAATATTCCATTGTGTGGACATACCTCATTTATTTTTCATACCTCATTTTTTATCCACTTGGTAGTCATCGGGTTTCCACTTTTTGGCTATTGTGAATAGCACTGCTATGGACATTCGTGCCCAAGTTTTTGTCTGAATACCGGTTTTCAACTTTCTTGAATACAGTTGATCCTTTTACAACACTGGTTTGAACTACAGGAGCCCACTTATAGTGGAGTTTTAAAATAAATACATTACTGTGAATGTATTTGCTCTTCTTTATGATTTTCTTTTTCTTTTTTTAAAAAGATTTTATTATTTTTTTAAGTACACTCTACACCCAACGTGGGGCTTGAACTCAGGACCCCGAGATCAAGAGTCACATGCTTTTCTGACTGAGCCAGCCAAGTTCCCATCTTCCTTATGATTTTCTTCACAACACTTTCTTTTCTTTAGCTGACTCTAAATTGTAAGAATACAGTGTATAATACACAAAAGACAAAATAACATGCTAACCGACTGTTTATGTTACTAGTGAGGTTTCCGGTCAGTAGTAGGCTATTTAGTAATGAAGTTTTCAGGGTAAGCAGGTTTAAGCAGATTTTTTACTGCTTTGGGGGTAGGGTTGGCATCCCTAACCCCTACGTTGTTCAAGGGTCCACTGTATGTATAATCCTAGGAGTGGAGTTGCCGGGTCATATGGTAATTCTACGTGTGACTTTTTGAGGGACTGCCCAGCCGTTTTCCATGGTGGCTCTGCTCCATTTTACATTACTGTCAGCAGCATGTGAGGTGAACCCCAGTCTTTTAGGACTCCAGAGGCTGTGCCCATTTTCTTGGGCCATGCTGTCTCCTAATAACTCCCCAAGGGATCCAACCCCCCTCCCCCCAACCGAATCTCACCTCTAGCCAACAACCGAAGCACGTCGCACGGTGTCTCATGTTGTGCGAGGAAGTTGTTGGTAATGTGGCTTTGGCTTGGGGAAGGAACAGGGTTTGAGACTGGCCAGTGGACATCCTCCTCTTCCTCAGTGTCAGGTAGTGGTTAAGACTGTACGCTGTGGGACCACGTGTTGTAGGATTCTGATTCTAAGAAGTGTCCACAACGGGCAGATCCATAGAGCATAGGATCAGTGGCTGCTGGCTGCTTGGGACTTGGGGAGTGATGTGAGGTCTATGGTATGGGCTTTCTTTTGTGGGAGGGGTAACAAAAACGTTCTCATATTGACTGTGGTGATGGTTGCATGACTGCGAGTACGCTAAGAGCCATTGTGTAGCACACTTTAAGTGGTGAATTTTATGGCATGCGAGCTATATCTCACGCAAACATTAAAAAACAGCACAGGCTCTGGAGCTTGTTAGTGACTGCTCCAGTGTTCAGATGTGTAGAAGGAGGTAAAATAATGGTTATGTACCTACCTCCTAGACGTGCGATGATCAAAGGAGCTAATGCAGATAATACAGCGCTTGGCATGGTGCCTGACACATAACAAGTGGTCGGTGTATGTTGCTAACTATTGATATTAGCATCATAAAATATTTTTTGAAGATCCAACTGATAGATGGTATTCATGAGAGAGCAACAAAGACAGGAAATAGGTGGAATTCCACTCAAAACTTAAATTCTGAGTTCAGCCCTGCCGCCCAGGGAAATGAACAGTACAGGACAACGTAATGAGGCAATAATTCGGATAGTAATGAGAGATGAGGTCATGCGGCAGGGGGTGCTGGGTAGACCTAGCGGCTAGAGAAAACATATTGGTGGTGATGTGGGAGAGGAAATTGTATTAAAAAGGCTGCTCTGCCCTCACTGACAACAGATGTTGGGAGGTCTTGGGCTCTGGGCTCCGGGGCCTCTGACCCCCTTGAAATTCTCTCCAGTTCCTTTGGAGGTCATGATCCCACAGTTGGAGGAGTCCTGGTGTAGATTAGCTTCCTTCGGAATGTCCTCCTCTCGCTTTCCCTAATGCCTCCCTTCCCCAGGCTTTTGAGGAACTTGGAGGTAGGCGCTCCAGCTAGTAAAGAGACCAGCAGCTTCTCAAGGGAAACCGAGGAGAAATCCGGGATGGGACGCACAGCCGGAGTCTAAGCGACGTGGATCTGTGAGTGAGAGGGAAGCAGAACAAAGCACGGAGCTGCTTGCTCGTCCAGTCGCTCTCAGGTTGAAGGCCCTCCAGAAAAATCACCGCTGTCCGCGCTCGCACTTGCAGGCTCCAGGCATGGAGCCTCTGCCCGGAGCCTCGCAGTCAGGGTCCCCTGTGAGGGCCAGACAAAGGAAGAGACCTAGTCAGCCTCCCTGCCCCCAGCTCCCTGAGGAGACAGGCCCCGAGCAAGCCCACGAAGGGCCTGGGGGACACTCGCCAGGGAACAGGCTGCGAGTGCAAGCGGACAGCCCCCCACCCTGGGTGTGTGCAGCGCCCAGGCAGCGTGGGTCGCGGCTGCTTTTCACGGAGCGCATTTGAGCGTCTCGGGGCCTCCTTTCGGCAGCCCCGCGCGGCGCGNTGCCGGATTCCATCATGGAGGCAGCAGTGCTCTGTCAGCCGAGGCCGCACGCGCGCACGCCGTGCCCGGACACATGCCTGGGCCGCGCTGTCAGACACGGGGATTTCGTTGCCAGAAGCCGGCGAGAGCGAAGTGCCATTGGCAAGGCCCCGGGGAGCGGCGCCCGGAGCGGGCAGCCCTGGTACCCTGGGGAGGTATTCCTGGGCAGCGGGAGGCGGCCCCGGGGTCCCGTGTGCGGCTTCTCCCTGTGCGCCTGCCCCGCCCCGGCCTGCTGTCTGTCCATCAGCTGCAGGGCCGCTGGCCCGAGCACGCGGGCTGCTCCTTGGCTTTGAGCCAGTGGCGAGCTGGGAGCCTGTGACTTTGAGACTTGGCCCTTTTCAGTTCTCTTTGTTCGGAAAAAAGTTTCGTCCTGGCTCTCTTCAGTGGCTGCCGAGGATTAGGAGAACCCCGGGGAGACTTGGCTATAGGACAGCTCTCAAAGCTGTACTGAGAAATTTGAAGAGGGGCCATTTCTCTCTGTCGTATTTCAAGTTACATTCTTCTCTCCCTTCCTAAACGAGTTTTTACTGTTGCGAACCCTACGGCGTAATCCCCTGCAGCTATGGAGGGGATTAGACAGTATCTGGACCAGCAAAATATTTTAAGGACCGCTGCAGTGGACAATATGAAGGAAAGGTCACATCCAGGCGCTTGGGTTTTAGTAGTCGCAGCAGTTAGAGCCACTACTTGCTTTCCTGGGTTCGCATTTCTCATTCTTTTGGGGGGGAAAAGTGTGCTTTTCAGTGACTGGAAAGAAAAAGAAGGGAGGCTTTGCTCTCCCAAACAGAGCTTGAGAATTGGATTGCTAAATGGCCAAGGGCTGTGGTATTCCCAAGTACAAGTGGGCCATGTTCAAGAATGTGTAACTACTTGTAGTTTCTCCAGTTAGTATTCTTAAGAAATGGAAATTGCCTCAGCTGTAAAGTGGTTTCCTATTAAGCTTTCTTTTTTTAGTGTCAGTGGCTTGTTACCTTTAAGAAATGCTGTTTATCCTATGATTATGAAGAAATTGTTTTTGAGAATCTGGTTACCACAATAGGTGGACAGATTTTTGCATTTTCCGTAAGCTGCCCTTTGGTGTAAATCTGCAAAAATGCCTCTATCCATCTTATTACGGTGTTTCAGTACTCAGGGAGAACTTTATTGTGAATTGCTTCCATTAGAATTATTTCCTTGAGGACACATTAACAAATCAGAAAGCTGTAGACTACTACATACACATACCAGGGGTGGGTAGTTCAGTTTCCGTAATCCCACAATACACAAATGTTGGCAGGATTTCAGTGATCGTATTAATCCTGCGAGATACTTTGTCATGCGTGATAGATGATATTTACAGATTGAGGTCTGAAATGGTCAGACGCTTTGAAGATACTTTATTATGCAGTATGTGGAAGTGTTTATATTACTTGTTTTAGACTATATTGGCCAGCCAGGCAGCAAAAAATATACAGTGTCCTAATGGGCTGCTCCAGCTTCCTAACAAACCTGCAGTTCCTGGGAAGTTTTGACAGCCTAAGCCAACCAGGTTTGTCAAAGGTTTTGCCAAGGTCTTAAAACCCCATGGATACTCAGAGGGTTTTGATATCTCCTGTGACATGCTGGTCCGTTTAGCTGCCATTCATATATACCTCTTGAATGACTTTCTTAGTCAATTTCTGTACTGTGAACTCAGAGTGCAATACGATAGCCATGCCCTGAAGAGCTCCTGGTTCTTTAAGGGCTCTGCTTGATTAATGAGAGAGGATTTGAGCATAATTAGGAATCACAGTGCGTTTGAAGACTGGAAGTGGAAGCCCAAGAAGGGTCACTGATTTGTTCTCAAGGTCCTAGAAACAGATTGACTCACTGGCCCTTGTTTCCTCTCAACATGTGTAACCAACTGTAGGTTGCTTTCATTTGCCCTCCCCGACTCTCAATTTTGGGGACTTTTGAGCTTTTAAAGGTTTCCATGATCAAAGAAGTTCGGTTCACCCTGGCCATACTCCACGTGACTTTGCACATTTTATTTCCTTTTTCTTTCCTCAACTACCTTCCCACCCATTAGGCTGTTTCTCCCACTGGGCTTCTCCCTTCCTGTGACTTTCTTCTTTTTTTTTTGTTTTCTTTCTGCCTCCCACCCCCCCTCCAGAAAGTCTATTCCTTAGTGTTCCCGAGTTTTAGAACAGCAACTCTAGGCACAACCGAATTACTCTTGTATAAGGGGTGAGGCTTTTTGCCTTAGATGGCTGTGGAGGGCTTTGGTTTCCTTCAATTCTTCCCCGTGGTGCCGGGCACGTGTCGGCGCAAAAGTGTGCTGGGTTGGTGTCTTCTTTCGCTCCAGCTTTATTGAAGAAGTCCTCTACTATCAAACTCACTCGAAGCTGACAGTTCAGTGGTGTTAGTATGTTCCCAGGGTCACGTGGCCACCACCACAGTCTGTTCAGAACCTTTTTGTCACCCTGAGAAGAAACCCTGTACCTTTTAGCAATCAGTCTCCCTTCATACCACCTGTCTCAGGCCTAGGCGGCCACTAACCTGCTTTCTGTGCACAGATTCATGTCTTGAGGGCCCAGTCTACAGTCCTGTCCCTGTGATAAGAGGCGTCATTGGGTTGCCTACCCGGACGGTGGCCTTCCTGATTTTTGTCCATTATCCCTCATTAGCTGGACCTGTCGCTGACTACGTGAGAGGCAGGTCAACTTGAAGATGAGTGTATTCTGCACTGCCGTTCCTATGCAAGAGACTCCAGCATGGGGCCTTGGAGAACCTCTATGTGAACTCTCTCTCTGCCGTCTGGCTTCCTTCCTGGACTCTCTTTTTGTGAGATGACCGCTTACTCTTTGCCTCTAAGCCCTGGTGATGGCAAACCCTAAGACTGGAAGCTTCCTCAAGGCAGGGACTTTGTAACCAGAATTCTGAGTCTAATGCCTGCCTGCCATATCATAGACACCCCTTGTTCTCTGAATGAGTGAGCTTCTGCACTGATATTGACGAAGAGTGAATTACCCTAGCTTTTTGGCACCTACGTGTCACTCTTAACTAATTGAGCCCATTTGTGCTGCTGTCCTTTTCCTTTATTAAGCTGACTGTAGAATCCTTAAAAAACAAAAACAACAACAACAACAACAAAAACACGTAGGGACGCCTGCCTGGGTGGCTCAGTTGGTTAAGCATCTGACTTCAGTTCAGGTCATGATCTCCTAGTTTGTGAGTTCAAGTGTCACGTCGGGCTCTGTGCTGACAGCCTGGAGCCTGCTTCGGATTCTGCATCTCCCTCTCTCTCTGCCCCTTCCCCGCGCATGGGCGCTCTCTCTCTCTCTCTCAAAAATAAACATTTAAAAAAATAGCATATAAAATGGATATCAATATCCATTCTATCAAATTCTGGTGCTGTCCCCTTTGGTGTACTGATCAGAAACGTGCTCTTTTCTCACCCCCTCTTGTTCGTGGTGAGTCTGGTTCCTATCCAGGAGCAAACAACGGTGATGCTCTGTGAAGTGTTACTAACAGGAAAAAAACCTAGAAGGTTTAGACCAGCTTCGTTTGCTAATGCTATGTCCTACTAATGCTATGGAAATCAGTACTCCAGGTAGCTGCTTTGGTACTTTGTAGTTCTTTATCTGAGGATGAGCATCTGGTAAGGAATGCTTTTGCTTACAATCCAGTACATGCCTGTACTGTACAGAAAAGAAGTGGGAGTGAAGAGATCCTATCGCGGATTCCTCGGATTGCCGGAACCACCGACCTGGTGGAGAAGTTGAGAAAGTGTCGGTAAAATGTTAACGGGGCTGCACCAGGAGCTCAGGGCTCCTGAGGCACGGCACAGGCAGCCCTCTGGCATCGGCACAAACTCAAAAGCGAAACCCCTAGGGTCATTTGGTTTTAATGTTGTCCACCAATAGGATATTAAAAGCCACACACCAAGGAGAATATTGGGAATTGCTTTGAACTTTCAAAGCTTGCTATCTAACATATCCCGGAAACTCTCAAAAAGTGACAAGCAGGCAGGCGGTGCAGCAGTCCCGAAGACATGTGCTTGCTCTTAAGCAAACGCCTAAAATGTTCCTAATTTGTACCAGAGACCTTATCAAAGGGTTTTGCAAAACTTCCAGCTCAGCAATTACGAGTATTAGTTGAGCTTAACCTCTGAGTCATGGGGTGGGGAGGGGGAATTATCATTGTCTCCTACTTTTCAGCTCTCAAGGCAGGTGGACCTTTCTAAGAGGAGACAGTGGCCTAGTGGGAAGGGGCTTGATGAGAAAAGGCAAGGAATGTGAGCGCATTCTCTTTGAGAAGTCGGCACCGCTCCCTACTGTGCGCTGTAGACATGAGCGCGCTGAACAGAAGTGTTAAAACCCCATCAGTGCAAACTACTTCTTGTTAAACTTTGGAGTTTCACCGCTCCGACCCTCAGGCCCCATTCTGGCTATGATACAACTAGGAAGCGAGCCTTTCTGAAAAGTGGCTTTTGCTGCTACTTCTTAGGAAAGCATTTTTAACATTCTACAAGACAAAGCTGCATGTTAGGAAAATAAGTGACACATATCTTGGTGTCTGTGACCTTTATGTACTCATAAATTCATTGGCCTGGAATTAGGGTCTGAGTTTCTTCAGGGGAAAGCTTTTAAGTAGATTGTAAAAGAGGGTCAGAGAAATATTTTAGGAGATGCCGGGTGTCAGCAACCAGAGTTTTAAGTAATGCAATCT
>NW_027529518.1:725865-730264 GCF_008692635.1 Crocuta crocuta | reverse complement strand
ATTCCCCTTTATTTCCTGTGTCTTGATTTTTAATCATTTCCCAAAAATGTTAGAAACTGGAAGAATTCTGACCGAGCTAGTAAGGAGGTGTTCTTATTGGGTGAGAAACTGCATTTTTNCATTTTGTGATTACCCTTAATATATATATATATTCTCCCTTGGGTATATATTACAAAACAAAAAGACTTAATGAAATTTAAAAGCAAAATTCGGGTTTCGTGTAACGTCTTGGAAGCTGTGGAGCCCGGGTCTGGGTGGAGTAGTTTGGTGTTTGGGCTCAGTGATGAAGGAATGAATGCGCTCATTTAGGGTAGGAGCAGCAGTCGTTTCTGTGAAATCACCTGCAGCCCCCTTGGCTCAATTTTAGAATGACTTTCAGAATGTCCTGGAAAGCAAATTGCTTGTCTTGGGGCCTCAGTTTCTGTCGGCTAAGTTAATTGCCTCCTCCCCCNCCATATGTTAACCAATTTTTAAAAAGAGAAGGCAAATCAAGCATACTTTTTTTCTCTCCAAGAATTGATACACCCATTAAGGACAAGCTTCGCGTATAAAGATGACTTTATTTATATTTAGAAGTCATGGCCACAGGCTTTTATTTGATAAGTTTGAGGTTACAAAATCTGAACATATCATAGCATTGGGGCAGGGCAGGCTGCTGCCTTTTCCCCAGAGAGAACCGTGATTTGGGTGAAGCCAATGAATTGGTAGGAACGTGCGTGCGTGTGTGTGTGTGTGTGTGTGTTGCTTCTTGGCAATTTGCAGTTATGTCAAGACAGACCCTGAGAAGAAGAGCTTGGGAGGCTTGTCTAGGCCTAAAAGTCAAGAATTAAAGTAGGCTTTTAATTAACAGTTTTTGAATTTGCCATAGTTTCCAATTATGTTTGTATTTGAACAGGAAGAAGGCTTAGGACTTCTCTTCATTTCCTAACGTGCTCATGAAACATGAATGGGAACTTGCTTTTAAAGACTGGTTTCCTGGGCTGCCTGGGTGGCTCAGTCCATTGAACGTCTCACTTCGGCTCAGGTCATGATCTCATGGTCTGTGGGCTCGAGCCCTGCGTCGGGCTCTATGCTGACAGCTCAGAGCCTGGAGCCTGCTTCGGATTCTGTATGTCCCTCTCTCTCTCTTCCCCTCCCTTCCTTGTGCTCTGTCCCTCACTGCTTCTCAAAAATAAATAAACATTTAAAAAAATTAAANTGGGTGCCAGAGCGTGATGAATTTTTCAAATATTTCAGCAAAGGTTTCAGAGCACTCATGAAACAAAAGCATTAAGGATTGCTTGTCATAGCTAATAAAGTTTGCTTGGATCTCACTTAATTTTTCTGCTTCACTTCACAAAGTAATTGAAACTTCCTTTTTGCTTCCTGTCTCCCCCCGCCCCCTTCCAAGAGCTACGGTCTTAAAAGAACATCTCTTTTGGTTAGCAGTTCTGTGGAATTTCTCTGAATGTAGAAGTAGGCCCTCAAATAGTTATTGAGCTAGTGATCATTCAGTCCTTGGAAGGGAAAAATTAGTTAAATCTGCAAGCGCCTTCTGGAGGCCAAAGAACATCCAAGGAGAAAAGGGGCTTATTACACCCGGAGTATTTGAAAGCGTTTCTTGGGTAAGCCTGGAAGCCTGGTCCAGGATAGAAAGCAGAGATGATGGAACTGCCCTGCCTTGGAACAATGAAGGTATGAAGAAATAAGCCCTAACTGACAACAAAACTGAGGAACTTTCCAGGAGCTATCAATTGATGCAGCTTAGCTAAGATAATGAACTTCCCAGTGCCCCACATCTAGCTGTTTGCTGCTTTATTTCAAGTGGTTCTCCGGAAAATTGCTTTTTCTGACAAATAAAATCCCCGGAAGTCTTAACCACCTCTTGCAAAATAGCTCGCTCCTCCCTCCCTCCCAACCATGTTTTGTTTTGGGTTAACAGTAAAAGGCAAAACACATTGTTGACTTTACCAGAAAATTTGGGGGACAGATTTTGCTGCTGTGGCCAGGGAGGTGAACAGAAACCTCAGATTGCATAGCCTCTCTTCTCAGGGCAAAAGCTTATTTCTGGAGCGATGTGGGTGGGTTTTGAGGAGCTCTTCTGTTTTTGTTTTAAAGCATTTGGTAAGAAGACACTTGACTTTGAAATTTGATTTTCATAAGTACTGGCTTGAGAGACCCGAACCCCCACCTCCACTCAATCTACCTTGTCAGCTTTCATTTTTAACTAAGTAATCAACTAGTTGACATACCTTGCTTATTTTAAAAGCAATCATATGGGAGTAATTTGGCCTTTTTTTTTTTTATCAAGTTGAGNATATTAGTCGCAGCTGGGCTGCGAGAGCGCCAGTCCAGATTCCTTGGTTGAATGTTTTATAGGTCACTAAACAATTTTCTGATGAAAATAATTTATTTAAACCCTAATTCTCAACCTCTGTCTTCCCCCAATCCCTTAGGATAATTAAATGCCTGGCACTGTACATCTAACTAGTTAACTTGCTGTTCGAGAATCCTCATTTACATGTTCATATCCTGTGCAGAAAGAATGATTTATCCTGGGAAGAAAGCTTTGTAAATACTAGGGTGTTTAATTTAATTTAAATTCATTTTGAAAAGAATAGTACCATGGATTGAGTGTAGTACTTTTATCATCTAAGAAAATATTGAGAAAATTACTTCATATAAAGTAATAGGATATTGGGTGGGCGACACATTTTTTTTTATACTTTGATGTGGCTTCTTGATTTTGTTCGTATATCCAAGTGCAGATCCTACCTTATACATAGGAGTATGCGTGGAAGATGTCCTAAATTACAGCACCCTTCGATATGCCAAACCAGGGACTCGGGTGTGACTACGTTCTAAGACACTGTGCGAGTGAGGCATTTGAGAAATATTTTGACAACCTTGACTCGGTTTTCATGTCATTTTTAATCAACCACATCATAATATTATGTTAGGTTTTGTGCTTAGCTCACACTGTCTAATGGTTACAAGTTCAATATCACTTGAGACAGACTTTAATTATCTCATGTACATGACGATGGTTCCGTGAGAACTACAGCCTAACAGAAATATAACAAAAAACAGGAACTAGGGTCAGAAGCCCCACAGGGCTTTTTCAGAGGAGGCAGACGTAACTCACATAAGAGTTTTTTGGGCGCGCTTGATTGCATGAAGGGAGGCTGTAATAGGATGGAAAGCAAACATATAGCACTAATAGGGATTAAATTAATTGTACATCCTCCTTCTTGGGGGGAGAATTAAGGATGTGGTTTTCTATGAAATCATTTGATTGCAAGTAGAATAAAATCAATTCCCTGGTTTTGTGTATCATGATGCACTGGAACTTAGGACAGCTTCCACGTATACGTCTATGGTGTAAGGTAGGGTCTGCACGTGGATATACGAACAAAATCAAGAAGCCACGTTGAAGTATAAAAACGTGCTGTCAAATGTTACATTACTTTATATCGAAGTAATTTTCTCAATGTTTTCTTAGATGATAAAATTACCGTGCTCTTAAAAATCTCGAGAGAAACTATAAATGAATGAACAAAATCTTAGAGGGGATAAGAGTGTAAGACACGTTGAAGGATGGCTGATTTTATTAGCAGCCCTTCTACGAATTGGAAACATCCCTTTAGACTTTGGTGTGGAGGACAGAAGGAGGTCTCCAGTCAGCGTGGACGTGCGGAGTACTGGCAAACGTGCCGCATTGCCGTCTCCAGAGTGCCTCCTTCAGGGAGACCTGTATCCTCATTGAAGGGCCTCCATTGGCCATCCAGACCATTGCGATGACGTTAAGACTTCATACCCTGGCAGGAAAAAAACCAAGCAGGTCCGATTCGTCTCCGGCACTGTTTTGAGATGAATCACAGTTGGAAGAGAGATGGTGGCATGGAGTGTAACAGTTATGTATGTTTTTGACCCTGTTTATTTGAAAGAAGCAGAAGATACTTTACTTGAAAGATTAAAAAATTTTTTTTTAATAGTTTATTTATTTTGGAGACAGAGGATGAGTGGAGGAGGGGTAGAGAGAGACATACAGAATCCGAAACAGGCTCCAGGCTCTGAGCTGTCAGCACAGAACCCGACGTGGCGCTTGAACCCGTGAACCGCGAGATCATGACCTGAGCCGAAGTCAGACACTTAACTGACTGAGCCACCCAGGCCCCTACTTGAAAGATTATAGGTGAGAGAGGGGCTCCTTGTTCTGGTTTGCCCAGTACAGTTCAGGTTCACACGTGTTGTCCCTGCATGATTGTTAATAGGGTCTTCTTTCCCTCTCACATGTGTCCTGGTGTGGGCTATAATTTATGGTCAGCCTAAGGACAGGAAATGGTATATTTGCAAAGAGCACTTGATAATTAAACCTGATTTCAAATAGTTTGGCTTCAAAAACAAAAAAAAAGCACAG
>NW_027529518.1:720458-725763 GCF_008692635.1 Crocuta crocuta | reverse complement strand
CATATATACCGATGGCTAAAAAAGAACCTTACAGAATAGAATCACGTCTGATTCGGATAGCACCTCTGGGCCATCATTGTGGAGATCGCTTCTCATCACCTTGGCTACACGTGCGGATGTGGTAGAGTCGGGGCTCACACCCTAGGAAGAGTTTTGGGGACCAGCTCGCAGATATCTGCCTCCCTCCATGGAGCTTGTGTGTGAACGTCGAATGCAGGTTACACAACTGTTTTCCTCCAGGGCCTGCCAATGTTTTTGTTTTTGAAACGACCGATAAAGTGAATCTTTTATTCTTTACGAACCTCTTCCCAGGGCGTAAGACAGAGTAGCAGACAAGTGCTCTTTACGGTTTTATTTGTGTATTTTGTTTTTTTTTTAAACCGGTTACAGTGCTGTAGGCCAAAGTATGAATTATGGTTTTGTGCCCAGTGATCAAATATCATCAGCCTAGGGAACATCATAATACCCGAGTTGTACAGAAATGTCCAAATAGCGTAGAATAGGTGTTTTGGAATCAGATTTATGTGTTTATTATTATGGCATGTGGTTTAGTGGGCTTGGAGCTAGGAGACGGATTCCTGGGCTGTATTAGATGACCTTGGATAAGTCACTTAATCCCTCTGTGCCTTCGGTCCCTTTTCTACTTTCTGAAGCTTAACAAGGATACAGAAATCCTCTTCTGGGTTTAAAGAAGTGAATTGCTTGCTTCTGAGAGATGTAGTCACTCACCTTGGGTCTCCCCTGCTAAAATAGGGGAGGTCATGGAGGGCTTCCTGAGGGTCTTCAGCTTCAACCCTTGCCCCGAGCAGGCAGAACGCACTTCATGATGTGTCCCTGGACAAGAATGTGCACCCTAAGTGTGCTGGGAGGTGGGAAGGCCCGCAGAATTTTTGTTAGTTCTGGGGGCACTGGGGTGGGTCAGCTCCCTGCCCAGGGCACCAGGCCGGTGTTTTAAAGCGGAGCCTTGAATGGCAGGCTCCGGTTGGTGAAGTTGCAAGCCTGGCCAGGATAGGGTCCCAGGCCAGCCCTCGCTGGTCATAGGAAAACTTAGTTAATTGGGCAGCAGTGGGTTAAGACGGCTAAGGTACGTAACCAGCAACTATCACATGAAGATAACTGGATTCCCTTGTAGTCATTGGTGAGTGTCTCTTAAGCATCCTGGTTCAGAGAGACCGTGATAGAGAGGAGAACAGGGACAAGTAGCAAGGATGGGACCACGTATCTCCAGGGGGAAAGTTCCTTAGCTCCTAAAGTCCACATTCATTACCTAGAAGTTTCGAGACCATCTTCAGCATGCTGTCCGTCGGACCCTGTGTCCTTGCAGTTCATGGTAGAGGGCTTCACATGTGGACCTTTATGGTAGTATAAACAGGTTATATTAGTCTTGTTAACTTTCGGTTTCAGTGGCTATTAGAACACTTATTCGTGGGGCTCCTGGGTGGCTCAGTTGGTTAAGTGTCTGACTCTTGATTTTGGCTCAGGTCACGATCTCCACGGTTTGTGAGTTTGAGCCCCGCGTCAGGCTCTGTGCTGATGGCACCAAGCCCGCTTGGGATTCTGTTTCTCCGTCTCTCTCTGCCCTTCTCCTGCTTGCACTCTCTTCCTCACAAAAATAAAAAAATAAACGTCAAAAAAATTTTAGAACACTTCCTTAGGATTTTACTTTGATCAGTTGCAAGTGATTTCCGCCGCATTCCCTTTTATTGACATGTACTTGACATGCAGTGCTGCATTAGTTTCAGGTGTGTGACATAGTGACTTGACAATTGTGTACATTACACAATGCTCATCATAGTAGGCGTAGTTGCCATGTCACCAGACAACATTTTTTACAATATTATTGACTATGCTCCCTAGACTTTTCATCCCAGTGACTCATGTATTTATTTTATAACTGGAACTTGGTGCTTCTTAGCCCCCTTCACCTATTTTGTCCATCCCTGCTGCATCCCACTCCCCACAATCACCAGGTTGTCTTCTGTACTTCTGACCCTGGCTTTGTTTGCTTTGTTCTTCAGAGTCCACGTTTAAGAGAAATCCTTTGTCTTTCTCTGTCTGACTTATTTCACTTAGTACAGTGCCTTCTAGGTCCATCCATATTCTTGTGAGTTGGCACAGTTCCATTCTTTTTTTTTTATGGGTGAATAATACCCCATTGTGTGTGTGTGTGTGTGTGTGTGTGTATACCACAGCTTCTTTATCCATTCATCTAGTGATGGGCACTCAGGTTGCTTCCATATCTTGGCTGTTGTAAGTAATGCCGCAGTAAACATTGGGGTGCATATATCTTTTCCAATTTGTTGTTTTCAGTTTCTTTGGGCAAATACCCAGTATTGGAATTACTAGATTACATGGTATTTCTATTTTTTTATTTTTTTTAAGGACCCTCCATACCTTTTCCACAGTAGCTGCACCAATTTAAATTCCCACCAACAGTGTACGATTCCCTATTCTTTACATCCTTGCCAACACCTGTTATTTCTTGTCTTTTTGATACTAGCCGTTATGACAGGTGTGAGGTGATACTTCATTGTGGTCTTGATTTGCATTTCACTGATGATTAGTGATGTTTTGCATCTTTTCATGTCTGTTGGCCATCTGCATGTCTTCTTTGGAAATATGTCTAGTCAGGTCCCCTGCCTATTTTAATCGATTGTTATGTTTTCTTTGGGTGCTGAGTTTTATGAGGCCCTTTCTGTATTTTGGATATTAACCCCCTATCAGATATATCATTTGCAAATCTCTTCTCCTGTTTAGTGGGTTGGGTTTTCCTTTTGTTGATGGTTTCCTTGGCTGTGTAAAAAGCTTGTTTGCTTGATATAATCCCAGTCCTTACTTTTTTTCCTGGATTCTTTTAATTGAAAAATCAAGAAAGACCAGAGTACGCTAGCGACTCGAAGTAGACTCTAGGGCATCCAGTTGAAAGGGAAAACTTGAGACCCCAAATGGTAAATGCTGTGCTTGGACATAATTTATGAAGTTGGTCCTATGGCCTCATCTCCATCCTGCCGGGCTTGTACTGAGGGTATTTTAGTCTGTTAGTGGCCTTGGGAAGAATGTTTTGTTTTAATTCATTACTGCTTTTCAGTCCTCCACCCTTTGATAGAATGGGAATCATATTCTGTTTGTCAGTGGTGTAAGTTTAAATTGATTTCCAAAGCAAAAGTCTGCAAAGGGGCCCATTTATTATCTCGAGAAATGTCCCCCCATTAGCCTTGGCAGGCCTCCAGCCCTGTAGACGTAATGGACCGAAAACTCTGCTGGTTCCCAGCTTTCGGCATTCATAGATTGGAATGTATAAACTGAACCACCCCGCAGAGGTAGACATAGCTTTCGCCTCATAATTTATTAAAATACAGGTACCCTATTTGGCCTCCTCCTAAATGCAGCATGTAGAAATTGCCATTGAACTTGGAGAGGTAGGGTTAGGGAAGAGAAAGTACACGCGCTACAGAAGGGATCAGAAATTATCAAAAGATCTCCCTAAAAATATCTAAGGACCTCCGTTGACTAAGAAATGAGAGATTTGGTCTCTATCTGTTGGCTCCGAAGCCCTTTCCAGCCTTCACGTTCAGCCCAAACAAGTATCTATTGAGAGAAACTTAACCAGATACTGTGGCTCAGGATGTTCAAGTGAATAAAATTCCTTGGTTACTGGAGAGGCACTCAGTATAGGAGCTCACTGCGGGGCTGATGTTAGAAACAGAATAACGGGAACATAAGATCTTCGAGGTCCTATGAATATTGGAGCCAGACAGGAGTTCAGAAGTCATCTTACAGAAGAAGTCTTTTTGAGACCCAGAGAGGGGGATGCTTGCCCCCACGTCACCTGGCCACTTTGTGGCAGTCAGTTTGATTTCTTCATCATTGCTCTTTTAATGATACTGTGCAAGGTTGAACGCTCTCCTTTTTGGCTCCAAGAGAATATGGTTTGGTGTCATCCATGGCGACCCATTTGCTGCACATAGGAAGGGCTCATCAACCTTTTCTCAACCATTTTGATACTTTGTCTGAAGTGCACCAGCTCATTGAGGTTTACCTGTCACTTTTTCTGCCCACAGTCTCGTGAACTGGCTGCGTTCTCTTCCCTGATGATTTATTTCTGTGCACGGTAGCGCTGAGTGCTGGCTGCAGTGGATCCCAGCCCTTTGTAGTCGGAGAAAACCATAGTGTGGTCTCTAAGTGAGATAGTATTCAGTGTGCAGAGAGTACTTGGCAGACCTATAGGTATTTTGAAAATACCTCTGAGACCCACAGGATGGGAACCACTGAACGGCACCATTGAAAACATATGTGTATGCTTTTATGTAATGATACCATTTGGAGCTTTGGTCTTGGAACTTGATATCATGAATTAAAATGCTTCTCAGCTTAATCATCCCTGTGCATACCTGATTCGTGCCTTCATTGTATTTGACCTGAAATCCACAAAGCAGATAAGGACTCAAGAAGGCTGTCCTGATACTGTGGAGACATTGGGAGAACTGATGAATATCCTGCTCCAGCACTCTCTCCTTTTTCTGTACAGCTCTCCAGGGACTGCTTGTGACCATTGCACTATCCAGCCATTTGCCATTTCTGATCTTACTGTCTAAAACGTGTGTCCTCTAACCTAACATTCACTATAGGATGTTGCTCCATCTTTTTGCAGAAAAGAAGCATGCAGAACAGCTGCAACTATTTAGGAAAGATGAGTAATGCAGAAAACAGTGCATATTTGCAGGTTTTAACAGGCT
Organism: Crocuta crocuta; assembly: GCF_008692635.1. NCBI lineage: Eukaryota > Metazoa > Chordata > Mammalia > Carnivora > Hyaenidae > Crocuta > Crocuta crocuta. The sequence goes on along the minus strand of NW_027529518.1, from coordinate 721,027 downwards.
TGTTTCCTTTTTCTACCAAAAAAAAAAAAAACCAAAAACCCTCAACAGACTGAATTTTTAAGATCTTTGAAAATAAAATCATTCTAACTTTGGTTATTAAATAAGCTTGGAGATTCTTGAGATTCTCGTCTTCTGAAGAGATGGCCCTATCAGTGTCTGAATCCAGTGAGCGGCAGAGGGTCTCCTGGGAACAGGGAACATCAAGGTGGCCAGATCTCAAACTCAGCGGGCTCTCAAATAGATAGTTTTGGTAAGATGTTGTCCTAACTGGATTGGAAAGAAATGGGAAGGGAATGGGCTGCTGGAATAATCTATACTAGACTCCGAGCTCCTTTAGGGTGGAGAGCATACTCATTTCTTACCTTCTGCTATTGGCATCATGCCTGACACATACTAGGTAGCCAATAAATGTTCATTGACTAGAGAAAGAAAGGATACTTCGTGGGAATATAGGTAGAGCAAGCAAGCATGGGAGTGGTGAACGGTTAATGAAATATTGGGATGAAACAGTGAAGTTTAAAAAGTTAGCTGGAAAGCTTGGGGGTGTGCCTTACAGGCAGCCACCGAAA
>NW_027529518.1:720142-720390 GCF_008692635.1 Crocuta crocuta | reverse complement strand
AACTAAAGTTGAAATAGAATAAAACATTAAGAGACAAGAAACTAGGGATGTTGTAAAAAAAAAATCACTTATTTGGCTTTGGGGCTACAATTCTGCAGCTGTGATCAGGGAAAATGCTCTGCCCAGAAGCCTGAGTAATAAATAAGAAGAATTTTCAGAATGAAAAGAAATCACCAAGCTCTGTGAGTCTCCATAGACCCTCCATTGCTGCTCCCCACCCCCCCCCGCCCATCCTTCACAAGAACAAC
>NW_027529518.1:716020-720108 GCF_008692635.1 Crocuta crocuta | reverse complement strand
TACCCACCCAAGCTGTCCTCCTAAAATGAGTTGATAATGTTTGCATTAGTAGGGTCTCTTAATCAGTGAAGAATGAGACTGTCTTAGTTACTTTCGAAAGCACAGGTTTTAGCTGCATTAGGAATAGTGGGTAGTCTTAGATTTTCAGCAGTGTTCATCTCTAGATCTCTTTGAGGTCATTTGTTGTGTTCTGATCCAGACAGGTATTCCTTTCACGATTTCTGAAAGATGTAATTCCTATGGGAGTTATTAGAGAAAGGTGGGTATCTGATTCTTACTGTTTCGTGCTACTTTTAAAATTGTGCATGTGTATTGAAGCTCAGAATGCCTTGTCTAAGTTTTTGGATGAAAACAGGAAGTAGTGACTAAATTTAAGTGTGTTTTCTTATTTGAGGGATTAAAACCCATGTTTTGGAGTCTGTTTTGTTTTGGTCATCACTCCCAATTTAAATGTCATTGTTGTTTCTGGTGGCCAGAGCAGCCAGCTTGTGGAGACCAATAACTTGTGTTAAGCTTCTGTCTGAGGCCAGTCCAGATAAGATACTTAACTCCAAAATGTCTATGGGTGGCAGATTCTTAAAAAGTCCAGCGTAGACTCTTTGGCCTATGTGACCCAGCATTTCAACTCCTAGGTATGTCTATGCCTAAGAGAATCTGAAACCCTTTGAACAAACAAACAAACAAAAAGACGAGNNNNGAGACAAAAATGTTATCAATATCTATATTTAACATCAAAACCCAAAATAATATAATACTATAATTTAAGTATGTTGGTAGTGGCATTATCCATAGTTGCCAAAAGGTGGAAAGGTGTCCATCAATTGATAAATAGATAAAGTTTTGGAATTAGATGCCGTGATTGCACAAGTCTGTGAATAAACTAAAACCNAGCAATGTGTCTAGCACCATGCTGGACTCATAGAGTTCCCATTTGCTTTTCCCTAACGGCTAATGTCAGGGTTCACCTGACTGATCAGGGATACAAAAATCCCAAACTGGATGGCAGAGCCTGAATAACTTAGTACTGTGCTGCCTTGGACACTTCCCACCACACTTGCAGGGAACTTCATCTCCTCTTCCATGGACTGAGGGGATCAGATCTCAAGGCCATGGGTTCCTTCCAGTTCTTAGTGGTTGGAAACTCTGAGAGCCTTGGCTTAACATGTGGCCTTATTTCACTGTTTTCCATCCTCCAGAGAATGCGGGCGATGTTGGGAGGTGAGGAGTGGGTGAAGGGCATGTTTTCATAATAAGAGGCTTGAGGGTATTTGGGGGAAGCATGAGAGAAAAAGCTAGCTTGTCTTAGTCTGTTTGTGCTGCTGTAACAAAATTTCGGCAACTGTGTGGCTTAAAACAACAGAAGTGTCTTTCTCATGGTTCCAGCGGCTGCAAAGTCCAAGATTAAGGTGCCCGTTGATTGAGTGGCTGCTGCGAGGGCTCCTGGGGTCCCGTTTATAAGGGCACCAATCTCANTCATGTGTTGAGTTTCGACATCTGAAATTGGGAGGGACAGACGCATTCAGTCTATAGCAATGCTATGTGTTTAAAAAGAAATATTATTTCTCCACTCAACTGGATGGGGGCACGCTTGTGTGGTTGGTTCCTATTACTGTACCGGTAATTTTGACCACGCTCACCCAGGCACCTCTTGACGTCTCTGCCATGGCCTTCCCAGCCCTCTGTCAGAAAAGCAAACCATCACCACCATTTGTCTTAGCCAAAGGAACATCGTCGCCTCCCCCTTCCTTCCCTTAGCCAGGCTATCCTGCCTTGACTTACCTGTTCTGTGTCCGGGGAGACTGTGCAGTGGCGAGCTCGGGGGGGGGGGTCTGGGCCCACAGCAGCCCTCGCTCGGCTCTCCTGAGAGGAAAGAAGGAGTTGACAAGCTTTCGCTGAAAAGTCATCATTGTGTAGGTTTTCATGAGATAAAGATTGTGTGCGGCATCACAGAGGGCTGTTTTCAGGACAGCCCTCACAGAGGAGGTTTGTTTCTCTCAGAAATGCTGGCAATATTGTAGGCTTTTCATCCCTTCTTTAGCAAGGCACGACTCTGGCGCTTTTAGTGTCTGATCCTGCTAGGAAGTAGGAAATGTTAAGAGGCCATTGTTCTAAAGAAATGATCTCCAAATATCAGTGCTAAGTGCCATCTATGACCACACACATGTTCATTTATAAAATGCCCTACGAGAGACTGGGCGCAAGGATGGGCTCATATCAAAGTTCAGGCTCCAGACCAGGGCTATTTAAAATTGTTAAAACCATTCTGGATATTGTTCCTTCGCATGTAGAACATTTGTACTGTGTGATACGTAGGGTGCGGACACGACATGTGACACTTGGTACACTGGCGTTTTCAGGACGGAAAAGGGGGAGCCACCATTTCCCCCTTGCCCCCTCTGGGTCCGAATGTTTCCCCCCAGGTCTTTGGTTCCATTATTGCACTTGATTTGTTTTGGGAGTCTTTTCCTTACTCAGAGTCCTGCCTTGTCACTTTTTCTTTGCCGTGAGAGATGAGCAGCTTTTGCGTTTGGGTACTCTGCTAGAAAGGAGAAGGAATGAGAGATCTCTGCGATTTTGTTTTCCAGAAAACATTCTTCTTTTGGCCTTGCATGTTGTCACACAGGGTTTGTTCCGTTTCATTTCCCTGGAGCACTTAATACATTGTATTTTTTAAAAATTAAATGTTTGTTTATTTTTGAGAGAGAGAGAGGGGGGGGGGAGAAAGAATCCCAAGTGTCTGAGCAGAGCCCAGTGTGAGGCTCAGACTCCCTGTGAGATCACGACCTGAGCTGAAGTCAGATCAGACCCTCAACCCAGTGAGCCACCCAGGCGCCGCACGCTTAATACATTCTCTTAACAAAAGCCAGAAATGGTGCTTTTCTGGTGTGCACAGTGACTTGTCCTAAGGCTCACGGTTTGAGAGTTGGCTTTACGTAAGCATCTTATTTTTGTTTGTTTTCTCCTTGGATCTTTTGGATCTTTTTCCTTGACTAAGTCCAAGTTGTCTGGAGAGAAATAAAGAATGGTGTGAAGTGCGGTGAGCAGAGGCTCTCTTCCCAAATGCGGACGTACATGTTTGAAGAATTAAATAAGTCCATTCTAGGAAAAAAAGCTTATTTTCATATTTACTTAAGTCTTTTCTTCTGAGTCTTCTGGGAGTAATGTTTTTGGTAATATGAATCTGCTGTTGGATGTCTTTTGAAAGGAAAAACAGCCTTGCGGCCATGGGTCAGTTCTCTGGTCAAGTTGTGTCTCTGGCAAGGACACCTCGGTCAGGTGGAAGGGAGATGAATGCTCGTTTTTGGAACAACACAAATTCAAAGTTTCTAAATATATACGAAAGCAAGCTAATTTTCCTTAGTAAGTCACCCTGTTGATCTGCTCTCTGAATACACGTAGAACTTTTACGAAGCTCTTGAGTTGTGTCCTGTACCAGCTGTTGACCTTGCCGCTTGTGGCTTTAAAATAATAGCCTCGCTATCTTCATCTGAAAAGGAAGTATTTTCAGTAAGAGATTTTTCCAGATAATTACCCTTTCACATATCAACGTTCTTAGAAAAACGTTCTAAACATTTCAGTGGAAATATTTCCGGAATATTTATTCCTTTGCCTTATTAAACAAGATTAAAAACTATAATCAATTAAGGAAGACCCAGGGGTCGTCATCATCGTGAAAATCATGTAAGAAGTGGTGGGCTTACACGGTCCTCTGCGCTCTTTTTAACCGAGGCCAGGAGTGAGTGTCTAGAAATTAGGCAGCAGAGTTGGCTAAATATGCAACTGGGATGTTTGTGTGCAAAATGTGTCTCTGAGGATGGCTCCAATATTTTACAGTAAATTTCACTGACTTTGAATTTTTTTTTTTCTTATTCTCCTCTTTTTTGCGGGGCGGGGGGAGGTAGATCAAGGCTTCCCTTCCTTATTGGATTGTTTCAAAAGTCGAAGCAATGTGTAGGTGATCCATTGCTATACTTCTAGGATTGCTTATTGAATAAATTCAGCATATCAGGAGGTTATAAAAAGAATACTTTTAAAGCCTCCCCATATGCTTAATTAAGAGAAATAACATTCCCACCTTTCCACACCGA
>NW_027529518.1:710813-716005 GCF_008692635.1 Crocuta crocuta | reverse complement strand
TTTACCTAACTTCTGAATTTTGCTTCTCTCCTTTGTATCTTTGAAGCTTCAATGCCTGTACACAGTAGCAGAGATACAGGGTAATGTTTTCTGTTGTGTTTAGTCCCCCCGTACCTTTTATCTTCAGGGTCCCCTTTATCGAACCACATATTTTTCTTGGCAGTGCCCACCCCCATGAGCTCTGGTTTATTAGATGAACATGATTTGTCTCCGTTGCCAAAATATTTGATTTTCTCTTCCCCCATAGGCTTTATATTTGTAAATGTGCCATGGTTTCACCTTTAGTGTAAAGTTTGCCAGCTACTTGATATGGAAATGACTCTTACCAGTTTCTCCTTCCCAGGGTCCCTTCTGGAACCCTTCTTATGAAGAGGAGTCTCATTGACAAGCACCAGTCTCTCGGGCACAGTGCCTGTTTGTAAAGATGGCCTACACGTGTTGGCCAAAACAATTTCACCCTTGGCATACTTCAGAACTGGCTGGTGGGTACCATCTGGTCACAGTGATTTATCTACTNGCGTGAGCAGGGGAGGGTCAGAGAGAGAGGGAGATACAGACTCTGAAATAGGCTCCAGGCTCTGAGCTGGCAGTCCGCACAGAGCCCGATGCGGGGCTCAAACCCACGAACCACGAGATCATGACCTAAGCGAAAGTCGGACGCTTACCAACTAAGCCACCCAGGCACCCCTGATCTGGTACTTCTGACCTGCCCAGTTCAGCTCAGCGTTCCAGTTTGGGAATGCGAATCTCCTTAGAAGACAAAGAATTCATTCAGTCCATCGACCATCTCCTTTTTTAGTCCTGTGACTGTGATTAAGTGGGTCTGTGGATGCTCTAAATGGCTTTCTCCCTTTGATAGAGAGAAAAGAGCCTCTTACTCGATTGACTTTGCAGTCTCTTGCAAGTTGCTTCTGCCTGGTTTTTGTGCCCATCGTACGGTGCCTTATGGGCTTTTCTCTATTCTGTGTCTCAGCTAGCCCTTTATCTCATCAAAGATAGCTTCACCTCTTTTCGCTCTGCCTTTTATCCATGCTAAAGGTTCTCTTCTCTCTGCAGCCCTCTGGAAATCATAAGTACTTGGGAGCACTTACTCTGAGGTAACAATAGAATAGGTAAGGTTTGTTTTTCTCTCTATTTTTAAACCAGTCTCCAGGCGTCTTGCATGTTGTTTACTTTTTAAACTCTTTCTTTCTCCCTCAGAATGCCTGGTTTTGTCATAGCTTCTTAGCCGAGAATAAGAAAAACATATTTAATGGGTTTGGAACTTTTTTTTTCCCCTCTCTCATCACACCATTGAAATTAATAGTGTTATGATCACCGTTACATGTTTATCCAGTTACTTGGTGCCCTGAGTCCTATATACTACTCAGGACCAAGGCCAGGGAGCACCTGTTCCTCCCTCCCTCCCTGCACACTCCTCCCACACACTCTTCTAGAAACACTTGTTCAGGAAGCCCTCGTTTTTTCATCTCCAAACCTTGCCTACACATCTTGGCGGGTTAAGCATTATGTTGATGAATTTCCTTTTTCTTATTCATGTCTGTGAATCTTCGGCATAATTGTAAGGGGGTAATGGAGGGAAATCTATGGTACCCGTCTAAAACCTCGTAGAGGAAGATGTATTTGACAGAAATATTTAGGAAATAGATCATAAGGAGGTGATCAGGCGCTCAAGTGACAGCCGATCTGAGGTGGATATACTCTCATCAGAAACATCAAAAAAATCAACACTTAAATGCATCACAATTGTGCAGGGAGCTGTCATTTCCATCTTTGTTCTCCCTTCCTTTGATGTGACAGGGAACACACTCCCTTCATCTCCGGGTGCTTTCGCTGGGTTTTTTTTTTCTTCTTCTTTTCTTTTCTTTGCTGGTTTTTCTTTGACACACGCTTATCCCTTCAACATTTCTACATTTCTGAATCAGCCACCTTTATTTGACAGAGCACTGTGTTCTCTCAGCAAAATGATTGGCCTTGAGGGACCTAGTGATCCTTTGTCAGGGCAGTGCAGCGACATACTGCACACTTGGGCACGTACATTTTTTAAAAAGTAAGATGCATATTTAAGTAAGTAAACAGAGGTGTCTTATGTGACTCTTCTCAATTGTATTCACGAGTGCGGGAATTCTAGAATGCAAACGATCGTTCGTTTATATGTAGAAATATTCGGATGTTGATAGAAAGCTGGTTCCACAAAATAATTAGGCCAGGCTGTATAAAAATTGCGGACATTTACCTTTTTGACCTAAAACAATGGCAATTTCATATGAATTAACCTTTATTTTGCTACCTGAGATGCTGACTACTGCTACTACTAGTAGCAGTAACAGTAACCAATAAACAACACTCTTCCATCGATTAAAGGAAGTTTCCAGCTGAACCTGGAGCATAGAAAGGATCCCCCCTTCTGAGGAATATAGAGTATCTTCTTTTTTTTTAACGTTTTATTTATTTTTTGAGAGAGAGAGAGAGAGAGAGGAGGACAAAGGATCCGAAGTGGGCTCTGTGCTAACAGCAGTTAAGTCTGACGTGGGGCTTGAACTCATGAGCTCTGAGATCATGACCTGAGCCGAAGTCGGACACTCATCCAGTGGAACCACCCAGGTGCCCCTCTATAGTATCGTCTGATGTCGGTATTTATAATAGTAACTACTATTCTGTGACGCACTGTATACATTTCATGCTTTCAGTCAGTCTGTGAGGTAGGTTCTGGTTTGCCCCAAACTTCAAGAAGACGGAGTAGTCTCTGAAGTGCAGAGACTGACCCAGCGTTGCACAGAATTGAGTTCAAATTCAGGCCCGTTGAACTCAAAAGTCCTTATAGTTTCTGCGCAACATGCAGCCTGCCTGCCTCAGAGACTCAGGGCAAGTAATGTGCGGAGTCAGCTTTTGTATTCCCTTTGTTTACTGAGTGTCCTCCTTGTTACAACTTTCTTCATTTGTTCTGTACTGAAAAAGAAGCTTGGCTTCTGTCTGCTCTTCCAGGGCTACCAGATTTGTCAATGCTATTATAAGAGTTTTCACCAATAAGCAAAATGCATCGTGACTTTTTTTTCAACACAGGCTCATTTCATAATCTCTGGCATAATTTGTGTTTCTGGTTGCTCAGACAGATCATGAAAGCTCATCTCGAGATCATGAAACTACGCCTCTTGATGAGTATGCCCCACACTTGGCCATACCCACCTGGTCATCAGGCCCAGTGAACGCTCAGGCTTGTGCCACCAAGCACCTCCTCGAACATGTGTGTGTGAAACTTGAGGTTGAACCGTGGTTCTTCTCTGGGTTTATTGCACTGTTAGTAGTATCATTCTAATAGGATTGAGTTTGTCACAGTGGGGTTACACTTGAGTTAGGTTAGTTGATGTTTTCATATTGGGCTGGGATCTGTTAGAAATAGCCATGAACAAGAACATGAGTATTTTTTCCCATTAGCCTGGTCAGAGGCATTGTAATTTAGGCCGCTCGCTTGCAAAAAGCAGGGCTTATAATGCTGGACATGGACTCACTTAAGCTTTGGAAGTGGCCCTGGTCCCCCACGTTGAAGCTGATTTCCAGAATATGATTTAAAATCTTGCACTGTGGTCATGGATGTGCTCCTTATAACATTGGATTTACTTGGGATTATGCTGTCTCGACTCAGTTTAAACCGAAGATCAGGTGGATTAAGAAAATAAATTGTGGGGCGCCTGGGTGGCTCAGTTGGTTAAGCATCCGACTTCGGCTCAGGTCATGATCTCACGGTTCATGGGTTCGAGCCCCGCGTCGGGCTCTGTGCTGACAGCTAGCTCAGAGCCTGGAGCCTGCTTTGGATTCTCTGTCTCCCTCTCTCTAACCCTCCTCTGCTCGCACTGTCTCTCTCTGACTCTCAAAAATAAATAAAAAACATTTTTAAAAAAAAGAAAATGTGACCTTGCACAGTTTGTGATCCTATGAGAGACAGAGAACAAAGTGAGCTCTTTCATGTTTCTGGTGACCGATACCCATTTAAGTACCTTACAGTATTTACTAATTCCAGCAGATAAGTACAGCAATGCCAGGTGTTATCTTTAAACCAAGACCAACATTTAATGTCTGTTATCATTTGTTCTCATCCTTGAAGACTGTTTTATTTTTATTTTTAAAAATTTTATTAAGAAATCTCTACACCCATCGTGGCTCTCAAACCCACAACTCCGAGATCAAGAATCACATGGTCCACTGACTGAGCCAGCCAGGCACCCCATGGCCATTTAAAAAATTATCTCTTTAATTTAAAGTTTATTTTGAGAGAAAGAGAGTGAGCATGACGGGAGAGGGGCACAGGGAAAGAGAATCCCAAACAGGCTCCACACTCAGCACAGAGCCCGATTTAGGGCTTGATCCCATAACCCTGAGATCATGACCTGATCTGAAATCGAGAGTCGGACGCTCAACCGACTAATAATAAGGGCCACCCAGGAGCCCTTATTATTTACCTCCTGTTGGCTACTGTGGGGTCAGGAAAAACTGGGAGCTTGTGCAAATACATGTGTGTCCACAAGAAGTTTACTTTTGTATTTTCCTTTGAAGTACCTTAAAGTACACTCTTAACATAGATCACAAACCACACACCATTATTTGTTTTCTACGTGGGATATGACATCTTGAAGGGGAGAAGCTGAAAACAAGTATATTACACTGGCCACCTCTTTTCTGGCAGAGTCCTGGTATGAAATTGGTCCTTGAATTTTGCAAAGGAAGCTATGTTTATTGCTCTTCTTTTTCTAAGAAGGGCCTTTTTAATAATTTTTGCTATCACATCAAAGGCTTTGCATAATTATAGCCAATAATTGCAGTGGTAATGGTGTGCCATCTGCAGGCTCTGTGTAATGGAAACTAGAGAGGAAAACATGTCCCCCTGCTTGATGAGAATTACTGCGGAGCCTGAGGCCCTGGTGTCAGGTCGCCACTACTCGGCCCTGGGTCCTGTGCTGTCCTCCTTGTCTGTCTGCCTCACCCACTGCTCCTCCGGGTTTTTTTTTTTCCTCACTCCTGTGGCCGTGATGATGGGTCCCATTCTGGGACCGAAGGAGTGATGGGAACTTCCTTGGGATCTGATATTGGACTACAGTAATCGCTTTACGAAGCGAGCAGTTGACCCGTGATCCAAAAGATTTATGGAAGGCAAGTTGGGCATTGAAGTGAGGAAGCCAGCGCCCACTTGGCCGGTT
>NW_027529518.1:705279-710784 GCF_008692635.1 Crocuta crocuta | reverse complement strand
CCCACTTGGCCGGTTGCTCCCGCCCAGAGCAAGTTGTCTGACACACACGTCTCAAGCTTGACTCTTGGCCAGGTTTCCAAGGCCCTGCTGCGTCTCGTCCTGTGACAAGCACCCTTCTACAGTGACTCCACTGTCAGCTCTGTGACAGCAACTTGCATTTCTTCTTAGAGGCTCAGACTAGAACGGCCTCTTTCCTTTCGTCCCTACCCAAAGTAAAAATGGTAAGAGGCAGCCCTTCATTCTTGGTTATCTGACAGTTCTGCAGTAATGAGGTCCAGGCTGCCTCCAGTGTGCTAGGTTTTTTCTGGAACATTCACATCTGTGTGGCCCCGGGGTAACTAGGAGCGAGGCCTCTTATCTGGCAGGCCTGTATCTGAGGATGGTCAGGAATCGAAAATTGAATAGGGCCTGTGGAGACTTGTTTGCAAAAGCAAATGACTGGTTATTTCTTTTCCTTGTCACCTGCTGGCAAAGCAGCACTCACTCTTCCAACTTCTTCTGTAAGGAAGTAAATCTTTTCATGTCGTAAATAAATAATCACGTTAATACTTCAATTTGGTGCCCAGGATCTGCCTTTACTTTCCCCTGCCGTGTGATCCTTAAGGGATGAGAATAAAGTGGGGGCGCCTGGGTGGCTCAGTCGGTTGAGCGTCCAACTTTGGCTCAGGTCACGATCTCACAGTTCATGGATTCGAGTCCCACGTCGGGCTCTGTGCTGACGCTCAGAGCCTGGAGCCTGTCTTCAGATTCTGTGTCTCCCTCTCTCTCTGACCCTCCCCTGCTCACACGCGCTCTCTCGCTCGCTCTCTCAAAATAAATAAATAAAACATAAAAAAAAAAAAAAGAGTAAAGTGGTACATGGTTGTCATGGCAGCCCAGCTGAAGAATTCTGTGATTGATACCTTACATTTCGCTTCAAGCATCTTTTTATCAGAGCTTCTGAGCCCAGAACAAACAGGGATTATTCCAAGTGTGGCAGAGACGAATTGTGTAGTACCTCATCTCCTTGGCTGTTGGGTGTATCGGTCACTTGAAGGCATAAAAACTCCTCTACTGAGACCTCAGTTGCAAAAATGGGATGGAGCCATCCCAGTGAGAGATGGTCTGTTGCAAAATATAAGTTTAGGGCAGCTCATCCTCAAATGACCAGAGTTTGATACTTTTAAAAAATCAAAACGTTAACATCACCTGAGGGAGTGCGGGTTTTTCAAACGAATGGGAATGTGCAGTGACCCGATGTGTCAAGCCAAATAACTAAAAAGCATTTGTGTGAGAAGTTTTTGCTTTGTTGACCATGACAGGCAGCCGAAGTAGGTCCCCAAGGAGTTTGCTTATCTGCTTCCTTACGAGATTCTGCTTTGCGTCCAAGCTAGTATCTTCCGTAGTTTTGGATGACTCAAAAATTAAGCCAGTCTATCTGGCAGCGCATAGATTATATTTGTGCGTGTGACTCTTCCTCCCAGTTATTTGGAGGTCCAGAGGCACCTCCAAAGGCTTATCTATTGAAGCCCCAATCAATGTGAGAAGCGTGGGTTGGGTGGATTCGCCAGGATAGTATCAGCTCTCCTGTCTTTTGAACTTGAGTTGTTCCAGGAGAAGATCAGAGGACCTTGGAGATTTGGGGGGAGGGAGGCTGGAAGAAGTCAGATTGTAGAGTGAGAGGGAGAAAGAAAAAGCCTGTAGAGTAACAATAAAGTCCATGCCTGTGCCTCTTGTAATTTTCAAGAGAGTAGAGACCAAGCGTTTTGGATTTTCTGCACTGATGGATGGCATTTGGTAAATGCTGCGTTACTGTTTTTGTGTTGCCGAATCAGGTCCAAGGTTAGTTTGGGTAATGTAAACGGTTCTTCGATTTAGGCTTGGGGGAAATTTTGGGGGCAGCATTCTCTTCCCAGATAACCTCTTGAGGTGGACTGGTTGAAGTTACTAGTTCAAGAAGTGATAAATACATTGGATTTTCTAAGCCTAATGAAGACATCAGATGTAATTAATCAGCCAGTCTGATGCTAAAGGAAAGATTTTGAAAGGTAAGACTTGGGGATCGAGTTTATAGATTGTCCTTAGGATAAATCCCAGTCAGATGTGGGATGCCTCACCTATAAAGGGAGAATCTGTAATAAGGAGTGGGAACACTGAAAATTTCAGCAAACTCAATCTTCTGGGAAAGGCAACATCATTTCTATAAGGGAAACCTGTGCTTGGCTAATGACTGACCTTGTGGTTTTCAAGCAACTAAAGCCTGCGTGGACAAAGGGAAAACAGTGCAGGTGATCTGTTTAGACTTCCCAAAAGCTGTTTTGAGTTTGCTCATGGAGCCCAGGAAACTTGGGATAATTGGCATCACCACAGAATTGTGGGACTGTTCCAGTTGACTTTGCGGAAGGAAGCAAAGGGTATACAGATAGATAAGGTAATTCTCTGGATAGCAACATTAACAGCGGCATTCTCTGCAAAATTAGGACCAAGACAGATGTTTTCAAGCTCCATTAAATGACCCAGAAGTGGAAGTATACGTTGAAAACTTTACTGTTATTGACAAAAGTTTTCTAAGTAGCAAAGAGCCCACTAAAACGGAATACATTCTAGGGTTTATGTCCCGAAGGTGGCAGGCCCGGGTGTTAGGGTACTTGGTAATGGTGAGGAAAAGAAGCTTTTTTGAGGGTCAGAAAGACTCAGCCTTGCAAAAGGAGGACCCTGCCCCTCCTCCATCTGCCTGTGCTAAGGTGCAGAATCTTTCCTCCCATGTTGTAGAAATTAACCCCTGTTCAACTGTGGCTCCTGTCCATGGAATAGAGACTAATTAAGAGTCCTTCGATGCAGATCTGTATTAGAGTAAGCTGTAACTCACTGTGAGCTTGAACAAGAGTTGTGTGGAGGTGGATTTTAAGGGAGGTAATTAAGTACAAACACTGAAAATGTAAATGGTTCTTTCCTCTTTTCCTTTTCATTGATGCCTGTCTAGAATTTTAAAGAATGGTTCGTGTGGCTTGAAATCTGGTATGAGTATCATTTTTCTTTATGTGAAGCAACCAACTTTGCTGTCACTTAGTGTAAATGCTTTCTAGATAGCCATTTGGAAAAAATATCTTTGATTTTTTTTTAATGTTTTATTTATTTTTGAGAGAGAGCAAGAGAGCGCGCACGCGTGTGAGCAGGGGAGGGTCAGAGAGAGAGGGAGACGCAGAATCTGAAGCAGGCTCCAGGCTCTGAGCTAGTTGTCAGCACAGAGCCCGACGTGGGGCTTGAACCCATGAACCGTGAGATCATGACCTGAGCCGAAATCGGACGCTCAACCGACTGAGCCACCCAGGCGGCCCCAGAAAACATATCTTTGGGAGGATTCATGATTAATGAATATGTTGTTCGTTGGAGATACATTTCTCCTAGAAAGCAGATTTTCTGAAAACCTAGTCTCGCACTGTATTTTGGAGAATTTTAGGTGTCTCCTGCAAGACAGAGTAAAAGAAGTTAAGGAGGATTTTCCAGCGTTCCTAGGTACCACAGCTGAAAGCAAATAGGAAAAAAGCAAAGATAATTTTTAAAATGTTCATGACCCCCACAACCCATGAAATGTATCTGAAATAGAAGGCATTGATACTTATATTAGAGCAAGTGTCTGTCTGAGGGCTTCCCCACACCAACTGCATTTTCTTCTACGCCTGTGATAAACTCAGGACTCCGCTGCTGACCCTTTCTGATCTTGCTGTGAAACCTAAATGGCTTTGGCAGGTTTTCTGAAAATGAGGTTCTTGGGGGTTTCTTCAGAGATTATTTAGAAATAGTAAGGAAAATCACTCCCTCTTTTCCTGTGGATACTTTCCCTCATTCACCTGTTCTGTAGTTTTCAGTGATTGCCTGCAGGAGCTTGCTCACAGGGGCAACCGTTAAGATTTCCACACACTAGGGGGCATGCAGAGAAAGAGCAAGATGCTGGTGGCCAGTGTTCCCCCCCGCCGCCCCGAGGATCCCTGTGACCCTCCAAGCCTGGCCCGATGAGCTGTCTTAGAGATGACCCCACCAGGGTCTTCCTCTGCCAGGGATTGTGATGCATGGTTTTGAGAACACAGGTGCTAGAAGTACTATTGGGCACCAGACACAGAAATGTCCCGGCCAATGGATGGTATTTCCTCTCTAGGCTACTTTATTATTTGTAGCCGAATATATACCTGTGACATTTGGAATCCTGTATCTCCAGGCATTCTGTTAAATTATGAGCCCAACGAAGATCATAAATTGGCATTTGAGAGAAACTCTGAAACGATGCTGCCAAGGTACATGCACGTGAAACTCAGGAAAGATCTCTTCTGTTAGTTGTAAAACGAGAAAGCGCCATCTTTTCCTGCCTGCCCCTCGCTGACACCTCCCCCCTCCGCCCCCCAAGGGTCCCCACCACAGTCCTGTGAGCCTTTATCAGCACTGATTGTTGAGGTACTATTTATTGGATCCTACGAATTATTAAGGGTTTTGGGTTATAACCACCAGTAGTACTATTCCTTTTGGGTCCCAGACCTTGGACGAAGGGGTCGTAAATGTGCAAAATAGAGGCAGGTGCCCTAGCTACTCTAATGTGATGGTAACATGGGTCCGACTGTGCATTTCACACCGCTCGCTCACTTTGGTTGATAGACCTTCCTACAGTAACCCTTTGGTGCAGTTAAAATGGGGTTCTGAGGTTCGCCAGGCATAAACTTTGGTTCATAATTTGCTTATCATTTAAAGAGCAATAAAAAAAAACCCTGCTTGATTTCTATCTGGAGTGGATTGGAAAGCTGTTGCAAGCTCATGGGAATGAAGCATGGAGCTTTAAAGCAGCAACCTTAACTCTTGCAACCACACTCACAGGAAGGCATTCTTAGAAAAACATACTACAACTGATTTTCAAAATGTCTGTGTTTCTGACTGGTCTTCTGGCCTACCATGCAGGATTAGTGGACCTAAAAATAATTGGCAGTCTTAAGCCCTCCAGAGCGGTATTTTAGCACGGGTGTGCAAAATACTAACTGGCTGCATTTCTCCTACTGATTGGTAGGTGATCTCAAATCCCACATCTGCATAATAACTGTAATTGATGTGCTTTATTATTAAGGCTTAGGTCAAGTGACTTAAGGCTTTCCATGTGCATTGCATATCCAATGCAGTAATGCCACTCCTTTTCGCAAAGGGAGGTGGGCTTAATGTATATGTTCCCCCTCCCGCCTGGGATTATTAAAAACCTTTAGAGATTTTCTTTCTTTTTTCCCCAAGAAGCAGAACATTGTATATGCCTCCTGGGTTCTTAGGTAGCTTGGAGGTCCTGGAGTTATCCAGCGGTGGCTTTTTAGCTCACTTTGTGGCTACATGAATTTAGCTCTAGAAAGTGGACCGGAAACCGTTTTGGTAACTCTGTAGAGCAATAGCAAGGAATTGTTTTACTTTTGGAACAAATAGAAATTAGAAAAAGAGTAAAGTAGCAATTGAGGGATTAGGAAAATTACCCACAGCAAATAATAGCTTAATGTAGCCCCC
>NW_027529518.1:701353-705215 GCF_008692635.1 Crocuta crocuta | reverse complement strand
AGCCTCCCCTCCCCACACCCTTTGAGAACTGAAGCTTGCTTTTAAAAGAGATAACAAATGTTTTATCCTAGAAGAGTTTTAGATTCACCGAAGTTGGGAGGATGGTGATAAGTACAAATCGTTTTCCTATACCCTACATCCTGGCTTTTCCTGTTATTCACACCTTACATTAGTGCGGTACATTGTCACAGTTGAGAAGCCAATGTCGATGTATTATTATTATCTGAAGTCCCTATCTGATTTCCTTAGTTTTTTTTTTTTAACTAACACTTTTATTGAGATATAGTTTATATCCTAAATGATTCACCCGTTTAAAGTATACAGCGGCTTTTCGTACACTCACCAAATTGTGGCTTCATCACCCAAATCAATTTTAGAACATTTTCATCATCCCGGAAAGAAATCCCCTACCTTTGAGCTGTAACCTCTCCATACCTCCCCATTCCTCTAGGCAACCACTAATCTACTTTCTGTCTCTGTAAATTGACCTATGCTAGACATTTCACATAAATGGGATCCTACAGTATGTGGGTGTTGGTGACTGGCTGTTTCATTTAGCGTGTGTGTATGTGTATATATGTATGTATGTATATATATGTGTGTGTGTGTATATATATATATATTNCTGCTGTCCTCTTGCCAAAACAGAGAGGCAGAGGGTGATGACTACACAGTGGAAGGCAGCTCTGAGAGTGGAGATAAAAATTATTACAGCTTTGCCTAGACTCTAGACCAGGCTGTGCTAAAGCCAAACCTTCCCTGGACTTTGCAGCTTTCATCAGTTACCCATAATCCATTTGGTTTAAACCTGTTTGGATTTAAACCATGCTCCTTTCTGTGTCTGTATACATTTGGTTATAAGTGCGATCATGCAATATTTGCCCTTTTGTGACTGGCTTTCTTCATTTGGCATGTCTTAAAGTTTCATCCGCATTGTGGCATGTGCCAGAATTTCCTTCCTTTTTAAGGCTGAAGAATATCCCATCGTATGCGTGTACCACATTTTGTTTATCCATCTGTCAATGGATATTTGGCTACTGTGAATAATATTGCTGTAAACCTTCACCTCCAAGTTTTTGTGTGATTTCCTTAGTTCTCCCCCAGTATGTTTTCTTCTCTTCCAGGACCCCTTCCGCAATACATTTGATGTCATCATCATGCCTCCTTAAGCTCCCAGGACTTTGCTTTTTAATGGCCCTTAGGAGGTCTGTGCTTAGTTGTCATCACTAAACCATCACTTCTGCATGCCATTCAACGCCTCCTTTCTGGCCATCTTTACTCCCCGAAAATCCGGCCTGGAATAAGAAATTTTCCTGAACTAGCCCAAGGAGACGGGGTGCTTGCCCTCCCGGTCCCTCTCCCTCAGCTAGTACCAGTTGTCAGAAAAGGCTTTTCATGGAGAACTTCAGTGGCTTATCAGGGTATAATAGATACTCTTACTTTCTGTTTCATTATTGCACTTAAAAAAAAAAAAAGTTTAGTTTTGAAAGAGAATGCAAGTATGGGAGGGACAGACAGAGAGAGAGGGGGACAGAGGATCCGAAGCGGGCTCTGCGCTGACAGCAGAGAGCCCAGTGTGGGGCTCAAACTCACGAACTGGGAGATCATGACCTGAGTTGATGCTCAGGTTGATGCTCAACCACTGAGCCACACAGGCGTGCCCCAATCATTGCACTTTTAACAGTGACATAATGCTTCCTTGTTTACAAAGGGCCTGTTAAGGTTCCAGTGAGTAAATAACTTTCCCAAGAGCCTACAGTGGATCATGTGGAGCTGGGACTCAAACCCAGATCCTGACTCCCCACATCAGTCTTCTTATCCCAAGACTACCATTAGCCTTGCATAAGGAAAGATCCAAATAATGCTAAGTATTTGGAACCTTTTAGATTCAATTCCTATAAAAAAAAAAAAAAAAACCCTTGTTAAGAGCGAGGTTTTCATCAAAACCCAAGCAACACACTCGGTTTCTGCAAGAAAGACCTATGTAAAATTATAGTCTCTTACATTTGCAGTCTGCAAAGTGCCTTCCGGTCTGTTCTCAAATGTTCCTCACGGCAGCCCTTCTCCTTAGGGCGCAATTTGGGTCTCTCTTATTTACGGAAAGCATTTGGTTGTTTTATTGGTAAAATCAGTTGGAGCGTAGAGGATGTCTGCCCTACAAATCATGCCGGTGTAGGCAAGCCTGGGTTCTCTGCCGCCGTGTCCCTTAAAGGTTTCTGGCTGTGCTCCCTCAACGCTTAGAACTCTGGGGGGCTAATTCTAGAGATTTACTTTATCTTCTACAGGCGCAGAAAGCGAACACCTTAGTGGTGACTACATGCACTTTTATCACCATCCCGCCCGGATATGTGAGAACCGGAGAGGCGTGTTCTTGGCATCCAGTTGGACTTCAAAATGAATTTTCCAAGAAAGACCTAGAAAGTGGTTGTAAGATATAGTTAAAAATAGTCAAGCGGATAGTAAATAAGAGAGAGCTGGCCTGAGAACCAATCACTATGTGTAACATTTTCTATGGGAAGGTGGGTATGAACGGCCAAAAAGCCACAGACATGAGCTGCACCCCATTTGTACATCAGAGCCAGCCTTTGGTGAGAGGAAGGCAAATGAGATAACACGGCAAAGCGCAGTTCCGCAGATTGTTCTCCACAGAGTCCTGTTAAGGCATGGGATAGATGCCTCATATTCAGCGCCGACTTCTTTAGCCATTGATTTGAAGCGCTTCCAAAAAGGAACCAATGCACAGCCCGACTGAGTAGTAATTTATTGTGATTGTCTTTGTTCAGTTTTTGAAGACTACGGCATTGATATCAAGACTAAAGAGAAATTACATAGAACTGGTGCGATTGAAAAAAGTTTGGCTCTTTCGAGTGATGTTTTTCTTTTTAATGACATAGAGTTCAGCTTTAAGAGCACGCTTCGTTGACTCTCATCCAAGCCTCCAAGGACAGGGCTAGGGGACCTTTTCTCTTTAGGAGGCCAGTGACCCACAAAGAAAAAAAAAATAATCAAGGGCCATGTACAAAAAGCAACTTAATTTAGGTGCTTCCTTAGAAAACCATAAAGCATTCAACTTACCTGCTTTTTAATGAAGTACAGGGAACTCTAAACAAGTACAACAAATAAACCCTCCCCCACTTCAGGTTCATATTCTGTGCAGACAGAAGATACAGGGTAGAGAAACAAAGAACAATCCGGGAAGAGAAAGGAGCGAAAGCGGCCAGGAGAGTTTTAAGGGACTGGAAGAGATATATGGAGAAAACCGTACATGCAGCCAGGGTCATGGACAGAGGAGGCTGAGCTAGGGAAAGAGAGCAAACATAGTAATTGTAGTTCATGACCCGCTGTTTATCTGAGCTGTTGGATGAACTGGTTCACAACTATGCCTAGCTCGTCTGTAGCTCTACTACTTAAGCCTTTCAAGTAATAATTCTTCTTTTTTTAATGTATTCTTTTTATTTAAAAAAATTTGTTTTAATGTTTATTTTTGAGAGAGCGAGCAAGCACAAGTAGGGGAGGGGCAGAGAGAGAGAGGGAGGGAGACACAGAATCCGAAGCAGGCTCCAGGCTCTGAGCTGTCAGCACAGAGCCCGATGTGGGGCTCAAACCCANTATCTTTTTTTTTTTTTTAATGTTTATCCATTTTTGAGAGAGAGGGAGAGAGCGAGAGAGAGCGAGCGAGCGAGCAAGCTGGGGAAGGGCAGAAAGGAGGGAGACAGAGGATCCAAAGCAGGCTCTGGCCCGATACAGGGCTTGAACTCATGAACTGCAAGATCGTGACCTGAGCTGAAGTCAGATGTTTAACTGACTGAGCCACCCAGGAGCCCTTCAAGTATTAATTCGTATGGAATTGTATGTACCAGAA
>NW_027529518.1:700878-701169 GCF_008692635.1 Crocuta crocuta | reverse complement strand
TCCCATAGTGGATTCTCTTGTCCCTGTGCTCAGCTCTCTCAGCCCAAGGAAAACATTGCTCCATCTTTCTTAAATGAGACAGGATCACCAGGTTTAGAAAGGAGATCTCCGGAAAGAAAAGGCATTTCTCATTCAGACACGGCGTTTTAGGAATAGTCTCAGACAAACAATGTCTTTCAAATAATATGTGTGCCCTGGCTTTTAATATGAACCATTTTGGGCAACGAAAGCAGAAATATTCAAGTTTTTTTTTTTTTTTTTAAGCTTTTATTTAAGTAATCTCTCTGCCCT
>NW_027529518.1:697861-700865 GCF_008692635.1 Crocuta crocuta | reverse complement strand
TTTTTTTTTTTTTTAAGCTTTTATTTAAGTAATCTCTATGCCCAACTTGGGGCCCAGACTCCAGACCTAGAGATCAAGAGTCATGCTCTCTTCCGGCTGAGCTGGCCAGGCGCCCCCAGCAGTATTCAGGCTTTAAAAACCAAATGAATTGGTCAAGCTCTTATCAGAGCTCTGCTTCCGTTTTCAAATGCACCTTTTCCTCCTCATACCCCTTGTCGGCAGGGACCGGTCATGGCGCTGAGCCCTGAGTAGTGTGCGTATGTCTTGGGATTTAATTCACTAGGTGTGTCTTGGGCAAGGCTTTGGGCAAGAATGTCAGACTACATTTTCAAGTTAATGCTGTTTAGAAATGCCGACAGAATAAGGAGTGCATTCAGGGCTGTGTGGGCAAAAGTGACCTATTGGGAGGGCTGCTTTGCAGCAGAGGGGAAGACCACTTTGCCAAGCATTAGCCAAGTATCTACCTCGTTGTCATCCTTCACACAAGGCAGGCCTTTTGCCATTAGGCAAAGTCTTCCTGGAAAGACCTCTCTAAAATCAAAGTGGACTCGGGGGCGCCTGGGTGGCTTAGTCGGGTAAGCGTCCGACTTTCGCTTAGGTCATGATCTCGCGGTTCGTGGGTTCGGGCCCCGCGTCGGGCTCTGTGCTGGCTGCCAGCTTAGAGCCTGGAGCCTGTTTCGGTCTGTGACTCCCTCTCTCTCTGACCCTCCCCTGCTCATGCTGTCTCTCTCTCTCTCTCTCTCCTNCTCCATAAAGTCCTGCTGAGGGCCCCTGGTGGCTGGGAAATGGGCAGAGTACACGGGCCACGCTAGGCCTTTTAGATGCGCCAGTGTATATGTGGAAACGGTGCTGTGTGCATTCAGCAGGCTGTTGGTAACTTATCGCTGTTATCCGTCTTTGCAAGGTGTCTCCTCAGTGCAAAATTCTTGTGGGTCAGCTTAAACCCCTCAATGTCTAGCACCTTCCTAAATGTTTCCTGCTGTCTCTGAATTTTCTGGCTTCAGAGGTGTGTGTGTGTGTATGTGTGTGTGTGTGTGTCTGTGTGTGTGTGCGTGCACGCGCGTGCTCGCATACTGGGGGTGGGAAAAAGGAGTACTTTTTCTTGGATTTAGCTTATTTTGATAGCATCTAATAAGCGGCCCCTTTATTTATTATACATGTAAACCCGGTTAAGATTCGGTGAACAGAGATTATTTTCCAAACTCGTGAATTGTTTTGCCTTGGAAATTCAGCGCATACCCCAATGGACTCTTTACAGGCATTTGAAAACCAGCATGTGATGAATATTAGCCTGTGACAGTCTTAAAAAGTGGCTGCTCCCTTATTATAATTCATTTAAATAGCTCTGCATGTCTTAAGTTCTCATTCTGAGCGGTCCAATTAATTTTCTGTGTGGGGCGTGAGTGTGATGGATTATTTAATGCAACCGCAGCAAGTACTCTACTAGTTGGGGTTCTTCATATCATTTCACACGTTAGGACTATATTGGGGGGAAATCCTCATCCCTGAAACCTGGAGACAACTGGGTATCTCTTGGTTAATTATGTGTCTCAGCACCAAAGGCCTGCTGTGAACTTGTTAAGCCAGTGAAGAGGGAGTTTTGTTTTTGGTTGTAACAAAGCTGTTTGCAGAAAACGGAGCCTTAGCAACCTTCTTCTTTGACTAATGAGATCTAAGATATTCTACAGCNCCAACAAGTGCCCTTCCCCATGCTAACAACCCCCCTCCCCCCCCCCCCCCCACTTTTTGTTAAATTTATCTCTTGACCAAATGTTTCAAAAATGCCAAAAGAAACTTTTAGCAGTTTCTGGATGAGGAAGTCGTTTGAAGATTGTTTCCCTTCTACCTTCTCTAAATTGTCTTTTCATACCGCATACCCCTTTTGTGTATGGCAGTAACATTCTCCCTACTTGTTAATTGCCAGGAAGGAAGAACAATCAGGAATATATACGCTTATGTAATTATTTGCGTACGTGCAGTTGACAATCCTAGTTTAGTCTAATTAAATTCCTTAACTCCAGTTTACCTGAAAGCCCCACCTCCCCAAGGCCACTTTGGCATCTCTCTTAGGTGAAGACTTAACTTCTTCTCAGCACAGGCAGCCAAGAAGCAGCAATGGCCAACTCATGGGCTCGTTTATTTCCCATGACTGGTGGTGTTTGATCTGCTCTTCTTTCTACAGCCCTTTATTTATTGTACAGACTTCCCATTGACAAGTGCATGTCTTCAGTATACTCAATTCCTGAGTTCCTGAGATCTTGATTTTTTTTTCCCCAGACCTCTCATCTTGTGTGGAACACGGACAGCACTAGCAGAAGGAACAGTGGCAGTGAATCCTTGTAAACCTCTGTAAAAATTAAATCACACCAATTGGTGGAGCGAGTCAAGGGATATAGTACCTGTTCGGGATTAGTTTTCGACGACACTGCATCTCTTGGTCATTAGGAGGGAGAGCTATGATCTCTGCNTGATGGTGCAGAGCCTGCTTGAGATTCTCTCTCTCTCCTTCTCTCTCTGCCCCTCCCCTGTATGCACGTGCTCTCTCCTAAAACAAATAAACTTAAAAATAAAAGCCCTCCTGGAGTGCCTGGGTGGCTCAGTCGGCTAAGCGTCCCAACTTCAGCTCAGGTCATGATCTCATGGTTCCTGGGTTCGAGCCCTGTGTCGGACTCTGCTGACAGCTCAGAGCCTGGAGCCTGCTTCAGATTCTGTGTNTCCCGTCCTAACCACAAGCAGAACCAGGTTGCAATCCGGGAAGGAGGTACTCTGTGCATCGAGCTGCTTGTGGAGTGATGTGTCTTTGGCATTTCTCTGGACTCTCAGGGTTGCATCACTATATAAAGATTACTTTTATCAGAAGCCATTAGTCTATATTGGGATGAGTAGCTACACATCCCAGTATCATAAGGTCATACAACGTTTAACAATTCCACAAAAGGTGCTGGACAAGAAAATCTGAAGTTTGAGGATCACTTACCATAACATTTTGCGACTTACCGTGGCC
>NW_027529518.1:693632-697828 GCF_008692635.1 Crocuta crocuta | reverse complement strand
TTTGTTGGCCACACTGATTTTCCTATGGTGTAGCAATCTTCTTGATTCAAATGTTTTTGTCTTTTGTAGGTGGCTTTATTATTTTCGCTTTCCCATAACAGAATGGATGTTTTTCATTTATTTTTTAAAGTAAATTCTACCCCCCTATGTGGGGCTTGAACTCAAGACCCTGAGATCGAGAGTTGCGTGCTCTACCCATGGAGCCAGCCAGCTGCCCCTGTGTTTTTAGTTTAGTAAAACTTTTCAGATCCATATGATGCCTAGGCCTTTGCAGGAACCGCACAGGTGGAAATGAAGCAGAGTGTGTGCACTTGAGCCAAACTCTCTTCCCTCTTGGACTTGATGAATGATAATGGAGCTTGATTGTCCTACATTTTATCTTCCAGGTGATCATTTGAAGATCTGTCCTCAGGGTTATACCTGCTGCTCTCAGGAGATGGAGGAGAAGTACAGCCTGCAAAGTAAAGACGATTTCAAAAGTGTGGTCAGCGAACAGTGCAATCATTTGCAAGCCGTCTTTGCTTCCCGTTACAAGAAGTTTGATGGTAGGTATTGGAACTCTGGTCCAAGTAAGCATCAGTCTGTGCTTTGTTCTTGAATTGATTTCATACCTTTTATTCAAGTCACATTTTAGAGGTGACAGTTCAGTTTGTCCGAGTGCTTTTTCAGAGCTCCTCTGTCTTCTCCCAAGGCATTCTCCTTATTGGATTCTAAGGGCGAGTTAGCCCTCCAGCATCATTGCTAGAATCCTTCTGGATGCACTAGAATGTATATGGTAGGCATTATGGAAATATGGTCACAAGGAGCCAAAAAGGAGATTAACATAGTTTAATATAAAGGCTTTCATTTATTTTCTTGGGTGAACACAAAATAGTGTTGTTGATGCAAGTCACTTAAAAAAAAAAAACAAAAACCTTCCTAATAAAAAGCAGGCATCTGAAAACTTACAATAACCAGAGAGATCCTGCAGTTGCTAGATTTCCAATTCAGTTTCAAACTGGATTCCTCAGAGACCACTAGAATTCCTAGAAGCCCTGTGGTACACGGCTAGGATTAAAACCCAGCTCTTGGGTTTCTATGCAGCGATGACCCAGAAGTAGCCTACTATATTTATAATTGTTGTTAAGCTGGGCCTCATCCCTTAGCTGGCACTTCGGCATTGTCCGTCTATGTAAAGCCATGACCAAACCCATTTCAGTCCCTTGTGCCAAACATAAACTCATCTGCACACTCTCTTTCAAAAGTGAAGAAATAGCCAACATGGTCCAAGTGAGAGGTGTTCCAATCATATCTGAAGCAATGTTACAGATAACAGACTTTAAGAAACTGTGGAGTATGGGATCCAAAACTCCTCAGGATTCTTTTCTCTGGTCCTCTTTACTCAGTTTGAAGATTATTATGAAGTAGCTTTAATTTTAATAGGAATGGTTTTCTTTGTGCCTGTTTTAAAGGCCATTCTAATTACATAGTACCTTTGAAGCATGCTTTTCTTGACATTATGTGTGGTGAAGAAGTACAAGGCAAATTTTCGAGATGTGAAATGTCTTTGAGTATTTCTGCAAAGGGCTTGTTACCATGGTGAGAAGTTGGATGAAATTAGATTTATATAGCTGATAAGGCAGTCCCTAGCCAAAGAACAGGTTGTATTTCAAATGTTGGCTTTGAGATTTGTTATTTGAAACTTATAACCGATTTAATAAGTGTTGGGTCCTCAGGCTAGACCATGAGAGCGTATTCAATCTGTAATGTCGTTGCACTGATGTTTTCCCTACGTAGCATACCATTTCTCGTACCCATTTTACCGACAGTTGCTGTGCAAAAATTGTGTTCAGTCTTAATTTTATCTCCCCCTTTTCCTAGATGGATGGAAGTGGTTTTATATCTCTATTTGTCCTGTTTATTAGTCCACACCCCACTCAATGCACACGTTGTAACTATAAAGAGAACTTAACAATATATGTTAACACCACACGAAGATGGGGGTTGATGTCAAAAGACATCGTTAAGACCACCTTTGTCTCTTTTGATCACTAAATTATTAGTAAAATTATTAAAAAAAACTGGTGTTTGCTGGACTATGGCATTTCTCATTCAACACAGTAACCCAAGCATTTTCTTTAACTTTGAGGACAGTACCTAGAAAGATAATCAGATAACCATCTGTGAAAACTTGAGCTGCTGCTGATAGGGGGGAAAAAATGACCCCGTGGGGTTTTATAACGGCATTTAATAGGAAAAAGCCCTGCCCTTTACAAATGCCTAGCCTGTTGCTAGCATGATGGAGTTGGAGATAAAGCGGTTTTCAAGGTTCCGCCACCTCCAAGTTGCCCCATTTCCTGTTAGACCTATCTCCTCCTGGCGTGGGGCCCACAGACATTAGTGACCTCTCTCACCTGCAAGCCTGCTGGTTTAGCTGTTCTTTCCCCTTCTCGCTCCTCATGGTTTTATGGCATTATTCGTATGATCCCAGTGTGCAGTTTTTAAGAAGCCAGAGAAACACTACCAGTAAGTGTTAACATAATTTATTTTTAAAAAAAGACAGAAAAACAGTTTCTCTTGACCTTCCCTACCAGGTTTCATATTCAATAAATGTTTTAATTATACTGTTTATCACTTTCAAAACTGGTTGTGAAAATGATTATGAAACTCTAGTTTGTTTCTTGTGACTTCAGCTTCAACTATGGCATAGACAGTAAAGGTAGTGAGAACAGATTATATTTCTTTTGAGGGAATAGTAGTTGAAATGTGTCTGGGGATCAGAACAGATCTGGGGTACGTTGCCTATTTCCTCCAAGTTAGGTTTTCTGAGATACTGAAATGCTTTTGTATGGTAAAACTTCAGTTGACTGCTATCCAACAAACCATAAGCCTCACGGGGGTGGTGTGTTTGTTGATGGATTGATGTTTTTAAAAAAAATTTTTAATGTTTTGTTTATTTCTGAGAGAGAAAGAGAGAGACAGCATGAGCAGGGGAGGGTCAGAGAGAGAGAGGGAGATACAGAATCTGAAGCAGGCTCCAGGCTCTGAGCTAGCTGTCAGCACAGAGCCTGACGTGGGGCTTGAACCCACGAACCGTGAGATCATGACCTGAGCCGAAGTCGGACACTTAACCGACTGAGCCACCCAGATGCCCCGATGGATTGATTTTTAAGGATGCCGTTAGGAACTGCCAGCACTCCTTAGGCCTGAAGATAATAGTGATTAAAATCGTATAGGGGTTGTCTTGATGCTCAGAAATCCAAGGGCAGCGTGCTTTGCTCAAAGAATTGTCCGAGTCATTATAAAAGACAAGCCTCAGGTTCTTGAGGTGAAGGAAGCGAGGAGGTTGGACCGAGCAGTAAGATAGCAGCTGGCGAGCCTTGGTGGGGCTGCAAGGTGGCGTAAAGAAGGTGAGGTTAAGTCCTGAGGAACTAGGAAAAGGGACACTTGCAAACCTCCAAGGTCAAGCAACTTCAAAGGAGTATCTTTTGCCACGTCTAAGCTTACAGTATAAATTTAGGGGCGACTGGGTGGCTCAGTCTGTCTGACTTCAGCTCAGGTCATGATCTGGCAGTGCATGAGTTTGAGCCCCGCAGCGGGTTCTGTGTCGACAGCTCGGAGCCTGGAGCCTGCTTTGGATTCTGTGTCTCCCTCTCTCTCCATCCCGCCTCCACTCATGCTCTGTCTCTTGGTCTCTGAAAAATAAATAGTAAAAAATTAAATTGAAAGCGGTGACCCTACGTGCAGGCAGCTTAAAACCTTTAGTCCTGTTTATGAGGATACCCACTTGTTTGTAAGATAGGAGCAATTGCTTGTTATAAACTTTTCAACAAAAATAAGGTTTGTAGGCTTTTAGGGGATTAGCCTTCTTTAACCAGAAAACCGTCCCATCGCCCCAAGTTTCCATCATTCCGCCTCGAGAAGCTCCAGAGTGCAGGTGCCAGATGTGGTGTTTCGAAGCCAGTTCCCTTATCCTAAAGGCTTTTTTTGTTCTCCATGTTTAGTTTTCTATTGTTTGCCCATCTGAAGAGGTTATACAGTCTGAAAATTCATTTTTTTAGNAGAGAGAGAGAGAGAGAGAGAGAGAGAATCAGAAGCAGGCTCCACGCTGTCAGCACACAGCCCGACACAGGGCTCGATCCCACGAACTGTGAGATCATGACGTGAGCTGAAATCGAAAGTCGGTCACTTACCCGACCAATCCACCCAGGCTCCCT
>NW_027529518.1:692310-693611 GCF_008692635.1 Crocuta crocuta | reverse complement strand
TTATGTTGTAAACTGTGTGTGTGTTTATTTTTCTACATTATAATCTTCTCTATCTGCTCTTTAGCTTAGGATGTTCAGTACCAGAAATCTATTGTAGGCTAGACACCTGCAGCCGGGAAGCGACAGTGACAGAGCTGGCTGCTCCCCCTCTTGGCGAGTTCTGGGGAAAAAAAAATTTTTTTGGGGGAGGGGGGAAGAACNGAATATGCTAATCAGATGCTCAGTTCAGGGGGCTTTGAAAGAATTGCCAGGCAGAGGAATAGAAATAATGGAAGTGGGACATAATCCGTGTTTCGGGACCACAACATAAAGGCCCACCCTAAAATGTCGCGTTTTGTGAGAGACTGGTTGTTTTTAAAAAGAAGCATAGTTCAGTCAAACAACCCAAATAGATTAAGAAGATTAGAGCTGCCGTGTTAAAGATATCTCTGAATCACATACTAAAAATGATGTTAACAAGTACACGAGTGTATCTTCGCCTAACTTCCCGAATCAAATGGTTCGCATGTTGAAGAAATCTTCAGGAAATAGGTTGTTTGATGCTAGTCTATTGCGAAAACTCCGTTGATTCATCATTTTCGGAGCAAATAGAGTAACTCTGGGAGACGGAGCACACTCCGTTGTCAGCCTGGTTCTGCTGTGAACCCACTGTGACCGGGGGCAATTAACTAGGTCTCAGTTTTCCCATCCATAAAATGAGGGGGTTGAGCTGGATGTTCTCTAAAGACCCATTCAATTCTAAAAATTCTGTGAATCTTCTGAACATGTGACTAGACCAGCTGCTTTAGTGAAAGGTCTTACAAGATGTTAATTAGCCGCCTGTCTGGTACCCTCTATTTTCCTGCTATGATTTCTTAACTCCACTACTTTCCCCAGGTCTTTGAAAACCCTCCCATGAGCCTGAAGCTTGTTAACGCGAATAATAGTAGAAATTTTCTGAATTAGCTTAAAACGCACATAAAAGAAATAATTGTCTGTCCCATCTATCTGCATGGGCCAAGTGCAAATCAAAGTGGCCAGCCTTTCCTTAAGCCCTCACGCCCCCTTGTTTTCTATCATTTCAACAAAGNCTCTTCAGATTTAGCCAAATCTATGTTTTAATCACTGACTGGAAATTTCCCAGAGTTCATACTGGCTATCACTTCATTAGGCCAGTCAGAAAACCAGCGTGGAGGTGCAGGGAGTTCATGGCATTAGAATTCACATGCCCATTAAAACAGTGACCTAGGTGGGAGGAAGCTGGCCATTCACCTTAAAAGGCAGATATGTCCAACCAAGCTTCATGGCCATTTTCTTAGCTG
>NW_027529518.1:686640-690690 GCF_008692635.1 Crocuta crocuta | reverse complement strand
AACAGAATGTGAAGCAGGCACCAGACTCTGAGCTCTCAGCACAGAGCCGGATGTGGGACTTGAACTCATGAACTGCAAGATCATGACCTGAGCCAACATGGGACCCTTAACCAACTGAGCCACCCAGACTCCCGCAAATGATGTTCCGGAGAATCTTTAATCNACAGGGTACAAATACGGTATGATCTTAACCACATAATGCATATCTTCATAGGAAAAAAAGAGGCAATTTGATAAACCATTGTTGCCCTCGTTCAGTGGTGGGATTATGGGCAGTTTATTTATGTTTTCTTCATACCTTTCCATACTTTCCAAATTGCAATAATTTGAAAGGAATACTTGATAGGAAAAAAATTTTTAATGAAAAATATAAGAAGTGCGTTGATGGTGTTTTCAGAAAATGTTTTTGTTTTCTCCTGAAGTAGACCATTTGTAGACAGTAGGGAAATGCATGGAAACCTCCACCAATGACGTTAAATGAATAGAATAAAGGGAAATAAAGTAATTTTTGGATACGTGAAGATATAGTATATTTCTGGCTATAAAAAGTCAATAATTTCGGCGATCAAAAGTGAGCAATGTCTATTGAAAAAAATTACCCCAAGGCCCTAACCCCCATTGTATCTACATCAGTAATGCATTTCCCTCCTCTTTTTTGTATGTGCAGGTAGATGCAAATTGGCATCATAACTGCTTATGATACCTTGATTTTTCTCTTGATATTAGGTCATGAGCTCCTAGAGTGTATGATAAGGTTTATATAGTAGGCTGTATAAGAGATCTACACAGTGGTTAGTATATGGAAGTTACTCTCCTGGGATAACGTCAACTTCCCCTCTGCCTTCTCTGGGCACTTGAATGAGCAGGAACATGGGTGTTAAAGGGAACTGGCTGGTGCTGAGTAGACCGTTAGTATGGATGGAATGAGGTCCAGTACGAGGGGCTTTCCAGTATTTGGCCCCTGTCTCTGGCTACAGTAGCATGAGATAGGGGCCATGAGAGATCAACATAAGGAGCTTTAGCATTTGAAATGTATTAACTAAGATTAATTAACTAAGAAGATTAACCTACTTTGGCAGGATCCCTAGCACCTTTTCATATGTTCGCAGTCCCTGGTAAGGGCTGCACTTGGCAATTGTCTGGTCATCATCCTGGAGAGGTCTATCGAGGTGCTATCCATCAGTTGATGAATGTTGGTCAAATATATGTCCTTTTATTTTATTAAAAATTTTTAAAAATTTTATTTATTATTCTGAGAAANGAGACTACTGAAAAAGCAAGACAGAGGAGGAGAAGGGCAAAGACCAAAGTTTCAGTTTGGTTTCAGTCCGTAAGATGCTCTTTTAATTTCCTTTTCCTCTTACATTTGTAGATGCTTCTGTTAGCCGTTCTTTATTAAATGCGTGATCTTGGGTGAAGGGGTGACTAGAACTCTCAGAGTTTTCTTAACAGTGTGAAAAGTATGATTTGTAGCACTCACAGGCTTCTTTTCTCAGGAATCTCGTCGAGGTGGTAACTTAACGTTTGCACACCATACCAGGGCTGTGAAACACAGTCTTTACAGTAAAGAGGAAATTAATCCATCTATGTAAAAAGCAGCTTCCTAATAATATAAATATGTGGTGGTAATTTATAGCACCAAGCCAAATGGATTGAATAGAAAGGGCTTCCAATCTCTGTAGGTCATGGGTTAGTTCTAGAATGTTTTCTAGCTCATTAATCAATAGCCAGTCGATTGTTTATAATGGAGTAACTAATGGCATTTAATAGCAGAACCGGGGGCCTTTTGACCTGTTTCAAGAATTTTGAATGTTTATTTGATGCAAGACAAGAGGCTGGAGATAGAAGTACATGATGTTCTTCTTCATTCTTTTAAAAGACAGGATATTTATATAGGAAACTTTTATATGGAAAAGTTGCTCTCTCATTCTAGTTTTTCCCATATTAAAGTGATACTCCTGACACTGAGGATAATCGCATTTGAGAGCTGGAAAATACCTTCAGTAACCTAGCTCAGTGTACCGAGCAGACTTCAGGGAAAGAAGGCAGCGTGCAAATGAAATAAATGGGAAGGCTTGGGGACCTACCTGACACTTGATTCCTAATTTTCTTTTCCCCAGTTCTTGGTTTATTTATTTAAAAAAAAGTTTTTTAATGTTTTATTTATTTCTGAGAGAGAGACAGCANCCGTGATCTGTGTTTATCTATGTGTGATGCGCGTGATACTCCCTTCTAATATAATATAAAACCTTTTCCACGAGTTGAGGTTTCTCCTTTTGGTGGGTTTCACTCAGTGACAGCTGCCACCCTCATAGATGTCTGGGACGTTTCACAGCATTGGAAGCCAGAGCCGTTAAGCATTTCCTTTGACTAAATTGCTCCCAGTTTTATAAGGCCTTGGGTCTTCGTAACTGATCTCCAGCAGCGTTGGCTTAATTTATGTACTCTGAGCTGGATACTATTTGACTCTGCCAGGAAAGATAAAAAACCAGCTTTAAAAGAGTTTTTAAGTGATTGTAGATAGGAAGAAACTCCAAAGGTGACAACAATAGTCGTGAACATTTTGCCAAAAGTGTCCGTTTCTTGAACATCTCTTCCATGCTGGATGAGGCAACAGAAGATCAGAGAGGTTAGATCTTTTGTCCATTCAAGGTCACACACCTCATAAACGAGAGGTCCCACACTTTTCCCACTGTGTCACGCCAGGTTAGATAGGTAGCATGTTACGGTGTTTATTTCCACCCCTAGGTTAAGTGCTCCTTCATGAGCCCTAGGAGCAGCTTGATTCTTAGAACATAAACACTTACACTTCCTCTCTGACTCTTTCAGACACCGGTAGCATCACTTAAAACATACTCCCTGCACGGCATTTTTCATGAATACAAGCTGTTGCCACAGGGGAGATCTAATTCCAATAACTAAGCTTCTGGCCGTTGTGGAATTCTGGTTTACACTGCTCTTGTTGGTTCTCTTTCAGCCACCAAGTGTCTTAGAATTGGCTTCAGGCATAGTGATGAAGAAGGAATGATTGCTAGGTATCGCAGGCTGCCACGGTTCTTCATTAGCAGTTAAGGTCTGACCCTGATCCTGAATTCTAAATAACGAGGAAAAGTGGAGAGGAGTATGACGACCACTTATGACGTTGCTGTTGATGGCTGTGGACCAGGACCTGAATGTCTAATTCATGTTCTCGTCCTCGTCGTAGAAGGAAGGGTCCTAGGAAGGGAAAGGGAAGAGGGGATATGAAAGAATTATACCAAAACCAACGAAAGCTGCTAGTTTGATAGGAGGAGGAGATGTAAAAGCTTTTTCCTCCCCTTTTCTCTTTTTTCTTCCTTAGAGCAAATTATTATGCTTTGGTTGATCTTGTACCTAACTGGTGTGGATTTTAATGTTTACTTGTTTGAGAGACAGAGAGAGTAAGGGAGGGACAGAAAGGGAGAGATAATCCCAATCAGGCTCCAAGCTGTCAGTGCAGAGCTCAACGNCAGAGCCCGACATGGGGCTCGAACCCATGAATCGTGAGATCATGACCTGAGCCAAAGTCCTTAACCGACTGAACCACCCAGGTGCCCCATATGCCTGCCATCCTTACAAGGTCTCTGAGGCAAAAGGCATAGGCCACATTGTCCAGCTGAACAAGACCAGTAAGAAGTCTAAAGAGAAATGAGTTTGGGTTCTTTGGATCCCTTTGCTTTTGCTCTGTTAACTTCCGTAGGTGAAAGAGATAAATGTTTNGAAAAGAAAGATTAAGGATTTTTTAGATGCTTTAAAAAATCTCTGGGGCACATAAAACCATATGTGGAGGGTCGGTGGTATAGTGAAAGTGAATTGAATGAAGGAAATTTGTCTTTCTGGAAGTGCTGATTTGAGTCTGATTGGGCAAGAAGGTTAAAATGCATAGTAAAACAGTGTGCTTTGATTTGAGCCGATAATAGCCACTCAGTAAATACTTGTCAAATTGCATAGCCATTAGGAGGGATTAAATTATCAGATTTTAATTTGTTATATCAGTTTTATAGAATTTCTATATATAGCCCACTCAAACGA
>NW_027529518.1:677408-686493 GCF_008692635.1 Crocuta crocuta | reverse complement strand
AGCCCACTCAAACGATCTTTATATTTGCAACTTACATAGCCACACTAAAGAGTCTTTAAAGTGTGAAGGAAAGGAAATGAATTTTCTGAACAATCAAAGGAATTAGAATTTAATATGTATGTAGCGCCAAGCTAATCTCTTAAAGGTTAAATTAACATAACACACAGCATGCATGCTTACACACACACACACATACACACGCACACAGACACACCCTTTCAAGACCGAATTTGAATTATGGGAAACAAAGTAAGGTCCATGATGGTATTAGACAGAGGTCATGCCGGTTTGAAATCACTTCTCCTCTTAATTAGATCATTTCTCTTATACTCCGAAGCTGTGTTATACAGAGCTACACCAACCCACAGTGTTCTTGATCTGAATGAGGAACTCTAAGACTTTTATTTTTTTCCATAAAATGTTCAGCGTCTGAGCATTTCATTTTGACCTGGAGCACTTCGAAGCCTAAACAATGGACTCTGACATTTTATAGATGTTTTAAATTAAAACACCTTTGAAATGCCACTCTGCTCCTACCCTGAAAACCTGTATGACTATAGATGCCATTCACTAGAAATGTGAGTATTCAGAGTTACTTATTAAGTGAGTCATCCAAGCACAAGTCAAATAATTTTCCAACATCCTATTTCTACACTCAATGATGTGTGCCAATTTTATGAGTAATATAATAAAAATCCAATATTAAGGATGGACCCGTGGTTACCTTTGGAATCTTCTCTTTTGGATCGTGAAATATTAGTAGCACTGGATTGACAGAAGGCTTGCATTTTGATCTCAATGACCAGGCTTTATTTTTCCAGTATGTGGGAGCTATGTGTGCAACTGCCTGGACATGTACTAACACAACTCCATGTGCCTTGTTTATGTCCTCGATGAGCCAGCGCCACTTGGCAAAGATGCTGGCTATTCAA
Organism: Crocuta crocuta; assembly: GCF_008692635.1. Lineage (NCBI taxonomy): Eukaryota > Metazoa > Chordata > Mammalia > Carnivora > Hyaenidae > Crocuta > Crocuta crocuta. The sequence continues at coordinate 685,561 of NW_027529518.1, read as the reverse complement.
GCAAGGTGTGGGAAGTGGACCAGATGATCGTTTCAGGTCTCTCTGTACCGCACGACTTCCCAGCTTTGAATTCTAGAAAAGTGCTACCTGCATCTGCACACTTGGTAGAGACGTCCACACAAGAACATTGATCCCCCTGAAAACATCATAGATCACACCCACGATTGCAAGAAAAAAAATTTAAAAACCCAATTCATTGGAAAGACATTTTCCTCTAATTAAAACGCTTAACCCATATGCTTCATATTAGCACAGCCCTGAGCTGGTGTTGATTGCTATTGAGAGGTGAGTGCCACTCGAACGCTAGCACAAGCAGAGTTGCAGATGGTTGGGCTCTGTCCCCAGGGTCTCTGATCCAGTGGTTTTAGGGTGGGGCCCATGAACTTGGCATTACTAACAAGTATCCTGGTGATGGTGATGTGGTGTTGATGCTTGCCTGTCTTGGGACCACACTTGAGAATCACTTAGGATTTTGGAGAGAATTCGAGGCCTCTCAGGTACCTGATTGGAGTCATGCTTTTCATATAGTTCCCCTAGCTCCTTGCACACTTTCTGGTCTAATTCCGGGGAGAGAACGTTGGTAAAAATGCCAAACTGTGCACTTGTAATGGAGGTGAAGAGTTGACTTGGCCTCTCAACTTTTTAACTCTTTGGAGAGAATCATTTTCCTTTCTCTCCTTGAAGAAAGCTCAGGGAATACAAGTTAGGTGGTAGTAGAAAGAAAAACTCCACCAAAGGAAAAGGAAAGAGCTGTTCTCTGTGCAAAACTACCCTACAAACAAAACACACATAGTTTGAAAAGCTGGTATGCGGGAGACTGTGGACTTCAGCCTCAAGCATCAAGCAACTGTGTGTGGTGATGTGTTGGGGACATAGGCATGGAATCTCTTGGAAGTAAGCTAAGTCACACACACCCCTTCCAAAAGGCTTCTGTGTTTCCAGTCCAGGTTTTGAGAAACTATTTAGAAGCAGCTTTCAGCCTCTGATTTGCCCACCCGACATGAGAAGGTAATGGCTTTGTCGCACTATTGCGTTTTGGTAAGATTGTTAATGTTCTTCTGGCTTTGAAGGAGGCACCATATTTTCTGCTCCATGTGTGCTTGGAGGCACTTTTTCTTTTTTGGTGTGTGTTAAGTTTATTTATTTATTTTTGAGAGAGAGAGAGAGAGAGAGAGAGAAAATAAATCCCAAGCAAGGACTGCACTGTCAGCGCAGAGCCCAATGTGGGGCCCAAACTCACACACTGTGAGAGCATGGCCTGAACCAAAACCAACAGTCAGGTGCTCAACCAACTGAGCCCCCCAGGCGCCCCTGGAGGCATTTTCTTAATTGAGGTCCTTATATTTTCCTTTGGTATTTAGTACATTTCCTGCTTATAAACTTGATGTCGTGAAGTGTTTATCTTCATACCAACCATAGATGCTTGAAGAATTATTGATACAGGTGTACCATTAGCTCTTCTCTTCTTTGACCTGCCTAAGAAAAGCTTCAGGAGAAACTAATTTGCTATGTGTACCTAAGAGATTAATATCTTTAACTCTTAGGCCAAAAAGTAAGTCTGGAATAACCAGGTATTCTTACTTATTTTCTTCAGTAGTTTTCCCTGTTGTCTTACAAATACACCAGATCTATGGTTGAGTCTGTTAGACATTTCTTTCTCCCCCTCCCCACCAGGAATCTCATGATGTTACCATATGACTCCTTTAAGAACCCAAGGTCAACTTGGATACCCCAGTTTGTACTAATGTCACAGGGAATACCTGTGAACTTACTTTCAGAAAATCTCAATGTTAGCTTTTAGGGTATTTTCTTCTATTTCTTGTCCACTAGCATTTCCCAGGCTGCATTCTTTCATGTCCTGTAGATGTGAGGAGAAAAGGAAAAATAGTGTCCAAGTAAAACAACCTGTTTTGAAAATACCTGTCCACTGGTGTCATGTTTCAGTTAGGAGGCATCATTGGCTTTGGTTTAGACTCTTATGGCAAGAAAGTTCTGGCAAACCTCATGTTTTAGACTTCATGTAAACATTTTTATCTGGTTCTTTATTTACTTTGTGACTGAATGGGAGAAATGAATGGGTTTTATATTGACTTCCGAGAAGTTCTTGGTCTAAAATACCCTCCCCCCCCCTTGTGACTTGTGACCTAGATTTCCTTTCATTGACAAATGATTAGCAATGCCACATCTCCCAAAAGAAATCCACCTTCCATATGAGTGTGTTTTCCAATTTAATTCTGTGATTTTTTTTTTTTAAAGTCTTAAAATTGACCTGAGGAGCCCTCCGTTGTTTAGTTACTGAAAGCCCTTTCTTTCTTTTTCTTCTTTTTTTGTTTTGTTTTTAGAATTCTTCAAAGAACTGCTGGAAAATGCAGAGAAATCCCTGAATGACATGTTTGTGAAGACATATGGCCGCTTATACATGCAGAATTCTGAGCTATTTAAAGATCTCTTCGGAGAGCTGAAGCGCTACTATGTGGCAGGAAGCGTCAACCTGGAGGAAATGCTAAGTGACTTCTGGGCTCGCCTTCTGGAGCGGATGTTCCGCCTGGTGAACTCCCAGTACCACTTTACAGATGAGTATCTGGAATGTGTGAGCAAGTACACCGAGCAGCTGAAGCCCTTTGGAGATGTCCCTCGGAAACTGAAGTTGCAGGTCACTCGTGCGTTTGTAGCAGCCCGTACTTTTGCTCAAGGCTTGGCAGTCGCGAGAGATGTAGTGAGCAAAGTGTCCGTGGTAAGTTCTGGTTGCATCCTGTGTTTTTGTTTTGTGTTGTATCATTTTATCTATCTACCTACCTACCTACCTACCTACCTACCTACCTACCTGTCATTTATTATTTATTTGTTGTAAGAGAGAGAAAGAGAGCACGGGAAAGCAGGGTAGGGGCAGAGAGAGAGAGAGAGAGAGAGAGAGAGAGAGAGAGACTGACCGACCCAAGCAGGCTCCACTTGGGCAGCGCAGAGCCCGATGTGGGGCTTGATCTCACAAACCTTTGAGATCATGACCTACGCTGAAATCAAGAGTCTGACACTTAACTGACTGAGCCACCCAGGCACCCCATGTTTCATTAAAAAATTTTTTTTATGCTATATTTATTTTTGAGAGAGACCGCGTGAGCAGGGGAAGGACAGAGAGAGAGGGAGACACAGAATCTGAAGACAGGCTCTAGGCTCTGAGATGTCAGCACAGAGCCTGACGTGGGCTTGAACCCACAAACCATGAGATAGAACATGACCTGAACTGAAGTCGGACGCTTAACCAACTGAGCCACCCAGGCGCCCCTGTGTTGTTTTATTTTACAAGACAGTTTGAGAGGTAGAAAAATCCATGGGCTCGAGAACGGTTTTCTTCTGTTCTCTCTCCTTTCGCTTGCCTTTTCCCTCGCACACTTTGGCCTGATAAACTTACGCTATATAGTTAGAAACCGTGCTGTGAGGAGCATTATCATTCTTCTCAGTGGTTTCCTTGGTAGCTATTCTTAGAAGCAGATTGTATGTTCACTTTGGAACCTTAATTTTCAAAATGAGTTTAATATCGCCATACTCCTTTTGGCTTCTATTCTACTTCCCCTCCAGAGAAAGAAACAGGCTCCATATTTAGTTGCTTTGAGTGACTAGGTTTGAGCTTGCTAGTTACAGTCTGGAACAGTATTTAGCATCCATTACTGCGTGTTTCCTTGTGTTATGTTTTAAGGTGTACTCCAAGCTCCTTAGAAGGCAGAGTCTTTTATGACAATTAGCGTGGGCCACCTGCTCTTGACTTACGGCTTTGTTTCTAGGATCACCAATAGAGAGAATGAAATTGTGATAGGTAGGCAAGAGCAGATGAAGTGAGCCATGTTTTCCTCATTTGTAAATTAAAAGAATTGGACTGTGTTCTCTGCGGCCAGCTAAGGTGTTTCAGAGGCCTCCTCGAGAAGAGGCCAGAGAAACATGGGGTGCTTTCCAGTGAGACTCTGCATCTGGGACTTCGCCTCCTAGCTGCACCAGAGAAGCTTTGCTTTCCTCTTTCCGAAGTCGAGTGTTTTGAGTAAGATTTCAAGGAGGAAATGGTTGTATGGCTCCTTTACTCCCCCTTCTTCAGAAAAAAAAGGCAAAATTTGAAGGCGTTTCCACCTCTACCCTTCCATGACTTATACCACTGGAGGGACAGAATAACCCTGGGGCATGTCACCTTGTGGAAGACTCATCTTGGTACCATGACATTTCAGCCCTCAGAGGAAAAGCTAAATTGTAGTCCGTTTGCTAAAACAATTTGCGGTCATAAGGACAGCAGCTTTTACTCAGGCCGTTTGGTTGTTTTGAGGACTGAAGGAGAGGTCAGAATAAAAACTCAGCAACACAACTAGAATATCAATCTGATTGCCTAGCAAAGAGTTCATCTAGGGTTCAAGTGACCATTTAATCTATTGTCCAATCCAGGATGCTTACCATCTAAACCAAGAGGTGCTCATTCCCATTCCTACCCAGGCAATATGTGCCACTAATTTTTAACAAGCAACCAGGATTGTCCCTCGTAGACCAGGAGTCAAGGTTACCCTAGTTAGAGGGGAAACTTACATTAACCCAGTGAAGAGAAGATTCTAAAGGATGTGTGCCATAAAAATGAGATGCTTCTAGGATATTTCGCACTAGGATTGGGTGGTAGGAGGATTAATTGATTGGTTGCCCTCATTATTTCAGTTTTTTTGTTCTCTCTCATCTCCAGGCCGGAAACTTGCAGGAAACAGTTCTCTCCAGCATGTTTCTATTCACTTCTTTTTCTCCTGGTATTTTCCTGATAAGTTGTAACAATTTGTTGGGGCCCAGGAGGGGGGCTGGGTGCACATAGGGGGATGGTGGTTATAATCAAAGGAATAATCTGATCCCTAAACTGCAGCATCCATTATGAATCCTGCAAGTGCTCATGTCGGAGTCCCGAAACAAGGCACAGGGACTCTAGATCAAAGTCATTTACATAGCTCACCTCACACATCTGCTCTTCTTCAGCAAGTCTTCGGCTTCATCCTAAACTGAATAGGCAGACCTGAATGAGTGTGTGTGTGTGTCTGCGCATGCGCGCGTGCATGCTCTGAAGAGAAAAGCAAGGAGTAGAAAGCCTTTTTTGCAAGCGTCTGAAAAGTGGTTGCTTTTACATTCACGATCCCCCTTTCCGTTCTTGGGCAAAGGGACAGGCCAGCACAGGTCTGGTTAGCCTGGCTTTGCTAAGTTGGAGACCCCTTAGAGAACGGAGATTCCAGAACTTCCCACTTGGGGTAGACGGCTGTAGATAAAACAAGAAGTGATTTCGAGAGCCTTCATTACCGATGAGAAGGTTGAGGGCCAGGAGGCTTGCCATTGCCCACACCAGCCCCTCTCCCGGGGTGGGGACAAGGAAGCAGCTGTGGCTTCCCTGTGTTACATTCTTCTTGAGAATTCTGCTTCTCAGAATTCATGGTGGGAAATCCTCAGTAAGAGTGGCTTTTATATAAGATCCAAACACCCTTAGCCTATGCCATAAGGAGCATATGACTCAAAACAAGAGTCGCAGTCCATTTCTGATGTTTCTTTTGCTATGAATTTTTTTAAGATTTCCTGTGTACCTTAGTACTGTTCAGCTGTTTTGAGAAAGTTCCTTTCTAAATATAACCCTAAATTTCTTTCAGAGTTGATGTGTATTCTACATTCACTGTATTCTCATATCTGCCTACGAGATATTTGCATTGTTATGTGAGAATACAGCGAACACAAGCTGTAAGGCTTAATTTACTTTGAGTAAACATCACTTGCCACTTGTTTAGTTGAAAATACTCTTTCATGTCTGCTCTAAAGGTTGTATTTGGTATTGGAAACTTTTTTTTTTTAGGTCTTTTTTTTAATGTTTATTTTTGAGAGAGAAACAGAGCACAAGTGGGGGAGGGGCAGAGAGAGAAGGAGATACAGAACCTGAAGCAGGCGCCAGGCTGTGAGCTGTCAGCACAGAGCCCGATGCGGGGCTCAAACCCACGAACCACGAGATCATGACCTGAGCCGAAGTCGGTCACTCAACCGACCGAGCCACCCAAACGCCCTGTAAACTTTTTAAATGACGTTGTGCTTCCCTACTGAGCTTCTTGTAGCCTTAAGGATTAACTTAAAAGCAAACCCTTCAGCTCAGTTGGGTTATGTTATCTAAATTACACAATAATAAGACACTCGGGCATCAAATCAATTTCTAAAGGGCTTAAAACACAAAGTATGTAAAAAATCTCTCATCTCTGTAATGTTTCTGCTTAGAAGCATGCAAGGAATACTTTGAGAAAACATTTATTACACTAATTTTTGGAGTATGGCTATGAAATGGAAAATTTTAATAGACGGTGGTATAGGGAGGACAGTAAATGATCTTTCAAAACCTTATTTCAAATTGAACATGCTGGGGGAAAGTCCCTATATTTGATTAATAAGATAAGCTTCTTGACCAGTTTGGGGAGCCAAGCGCTGGTTTTTCATATGGGTTCCCACCACTGCCGGTTGCTGTCGAAGGGTAGTCCACAGGGTAGAACTAGAGCAGCCCAAGAAATAGACATTCATTAGGTGTCCGACAGAATTAGTTACCTTGGGCCTGAAAAAGACCTTTCAGAGTGGAGGATAGATTTCCCATTTCAAGACCATCACCTCCTTACCCACCCGATCTACAAAGGTGTCTTTCAAAGTCTGATATGAAAAAAGCACCGTGGTCTTGGGGACTGGTTACTGTGTACGTACCTCAAACGTGGTCCCACTTTTCTCTCTGTAATCGGAGGCCCTGTTTTTCCCGCTGACTTTTGCAACACGAGGGTTATAGTTAACATGTTTAGCAGTGATTTGATGATTGCTAAACCTTTAAGGGCCATTAGCACCAGCAAGTTTAACTGACTTCAAGAGAAAGTCACTTCTTAGTTGAAGTATACTTGCCTTGCTTCAGATTTCTGGGCCCACACATCCAGTGATTGTAGCTTCCTCCACTGAGCTTTACAATCCCAGCTTCAGAAAGGTCCCTTCAGTTAGTAACAAATGGCTCAAGAGCACTCTGGTGCTACACATGTCTGTATTACTTACTCCATCCTTACTTGTCATGGTTCATGACGCATTTCTTATTTACCTGCGTTAGCAGCAGTTTGGCCTGGAAGGGTGCAGTCTGTTGTGGTTGTGGTCTTTCAGGAAGGCACAAGAGGTTCCACGCACCACGGAAACTAACAGCTCCTGTGCCAGAGAGAGTTGCCTTCTCATGGTTTCAATTAACACTGACATAATGGGACTATGTCTGCACCCCCACCCCAAGCTACAGGGGCTAGAATTAGAAATCGGTGCTTTACCATTGTGATGTCTGAATGGTTGTCCTGCCTTGAAAACAATTTGCATTGCTCCCCCATCATTTTTGTGTATTCACAGTGTCCCAACGCATCCAAGAGTACTGCACAAATTATTTTGCCGTTTCCCCAATCACTATAAACATAAATTTTAGAAATCTATACAAAAAGCCTGTTTTTAAGTTTATCTATTTTGAGAGAGCACACATGAGCGCACAAGAGAGAAAGAGCGCGCGCGCGCACACACACACACACACACACACGCATGCATGCATGTGGGGGAGGGGCAGAGAGAGAGAGCTAGAGCTTCCCTAGAGGCTGTGCTATTAGCACAGAGCCCGACGCCGGGCTCCAACTGTCAGACCATGACCTGAGCTGAAATCAAGAGTCGAACACTTAACCAAATAAGCCACCCAGGTGCCCCTGTACAAAAAGTTTTTAAGAAGCAGGGTGTAGACACTTTTCAATACTTAATCTTTGTTTTCACTCACAACTGTTATAAACAGTAGAATTGCAAAGAGGAAGGTAGGACTCTAGCTAATTAGCTGGGAAGGGAGTGGGAGGGTAAGAGCGTGAGGAGTGTGAAGGACTGAGGAACTTGAGCAGCATACTCTCAGGACAGAAATAGAGCCCTCTGTAAGGCGGTCAATATAGCCGATGCTTCAGTTTTACCCACACTATACCTACAAATATTCCTGACTGGGTCCTGGTTTATTCCATATATTTGTTACCTCTTTAGCATCCTATTCTCAAGGAAATAGGAGCATCCCATCCTCCTTTCTTCGTGAGTGCTCAGTGAATTCAAATCTAGGAAGTTGTTGAATAAACTCCTCACATCACTCA
>NW_027529518.1:674640-677323 GCF_008692635.1 Crocuta crocuta | reverse complement strand
TAACCATAATTTTAGGAAAGATTTTCCCCTTATTTTTGTTGGGTGCTTATGTTACCAAGCAACAGATAAAATCTAGATCTTTTTTGTTTGTTCAGTACTATTGGCTTTGCAGACCAAAAAACAAAAACAAAAAACCAAAAAACGTTGCAGCGAATGTATGTCAGGGACTGGAATAAACTAAAAGGAAATATGTTTTTAACTTGAGTGCAGCATGTTGACAGCCATCCCTGTGTAATGTGGCTTAAGGCTCGCTCTGAATTACTGAAACGAAATCCAGGCTGCGTGAAGAGAACTCTCTCCAGCATTTTTCTTTTCTTCAGGCGGCTTGCAGTAGTTTTTAATGTGGTGGTTGGAAAATGGAGGTTAGTTAGTAGAAAGTCACAATGTAGATTAGAAAAGTCTTTGCAGAGAAGGGGACTTATCTGCAAAGCCTTTTTATTAGCAGAAACGGCATGCAGATGTCAGTTTCAAGTGTGTATCCTGAGGACGGCAGGAATGGGTATCTTACAAGGGAAATGAGGGTTCTTCCTCCCTCCCGTTGACTTTGACCGTGAAACATAGACTGCCTCCTAAAATCCCAAGACACTTTCACATTTAGAAAGACCTTGGTCAATCTTGAAGGATTTTCTAAGACTTGGAAATTGGCGATTAATATATTGTCAGATTTTGAGTTCATATAAAAGTATTGAGTCCAGATGATGTCCCCTCTCTACCATACACCTCCCCCCCAAACAAGTCAAAGCACCTCATTCTTTTTTTAAAGTTATTTATTTATTTTTGAGAGCGAGAACGAGCAGAGGTGGGGCAGAGACAGAGGGGCACAGAGGCTCCAAAGCAGGCTCTGTGCTGACAGCACAGAGCCCGAAGCGGGGCTCGAACTCAACAAACCGTGAGATCTTGACCTGAGCTGAAGTCCGACTCTTAATCGACTGAGCCCCCCAGGCACCCAAACCACCGCATTCTTCCATAAAAAATGTCAAGCCTTTTTTTTGGTATACAGGGCCTCACTTACTGGTAGAAATTGATCATCTCTGCTACATAGCTACAGTTCTTTCAAAATGTTAGTACTTTGTTAAAATATGAGTTTTTCCCTCACCCCTGTGGCATCTCAGACCATTGTGAGGGTATAGCATTGGCTGAATAAGTCCTTGTTGTTTATTCAACAGTACGTCCTCTCCTCCAAGGATCTACTCAAGTACTGTTCCATGTGGATAAATCCTAACTTGCCCTCCAATGTAAAAATGCTTTCATTTGGTCACTAAATTTGAAAACTGCAGATTGTCACCAGATAAACATCCATCCTCATAGCTGTGTGTGGATCCCCTGTGCTAGGTCTGGGGAGCTGTGCAGAAGGACTAGCTCCCATGTGCTTCCCTGCCTTCCTTCACTGTTCTGTTACTCAAAAGAAGCCATTCCCATATACATCAAGAAAGGTGAGAGTACCTACTCTAGGACCAAAATGTATGCAAATCTTGGCCATTTACTGGAAGATCTTGTGTGAATCCCTTCATTTCTTTGGACCTCTGCTTTCTCCTCTGTGAAATGAAATGATAATACTCCTCTCATGCAATTATTTTGAGGCTTAAATGAGTTAATCGACATGTAAAGTACTCAGAACGGGGAAGGGGTGAATGTATAATTTTCCCCTCTCTGTTTCTAAATATCAATTTGAGAAATAACTCCTCTAAGAGAGGTCTGAGAAAACATGCCTTTTATCAAAGCAGTCCTAACCCCTACTTCCACTCCTAACCCAGCCCCAAGGATTCTGGAAATCACTGGCATCAGAGTTCAACAGACCCTTCTAAACCAAAGGAAAGCCTCAAACATTAGTCAAGAGCTATGACCCAAAGGAAACAACGGTATCGAACATTTAAAAAAATTTTTTTTAACATTTATTCATTTTTGAGAAACAGAGAGTGTGAGCAGGGGAGGGCCAGAGAGAGAGAGAAGGAGACACAGAATCCAAAGCAGGCTCCAGGCTCTGAGCTGTCAGCACAGAGCCTGACACGGGGCTTAAACCCACAAACGTGAAGTCATGACCTGAGCTGAAGTCACCCAGGTGCCCCTTGGTGTTGAACATTTTAAGGGGCGTGCCATGCCAGAGGCCATCAACATATAAGTGAGGATCAAAGGAAGCCCTTGGAGTATAGTTTATCCCTTTTATCACTCTGCGTGTGCCCTGATCTAACACTTGGACTCGGGTCTCAACATAAATGTACTTCAGTGAGTTATTTGGGTTCTCAAGATGTCATTGATTTTGAAGGTTACAAGGGAGTAGAATGTGAATGAACTTGAATTTCTATTGAAAATATATAAAGCCCCAGAATGAAGCCCTTGAGGATTCTAAAAGGTAGGTATCCATTTTGCTTCTCCACCGGGTACTCCAGAGTGCAAAGGGAGAGCTGGTCCTTGGCACTCTGGGTTCACCTTCCTGAGCTTGGTCGGCTCCATGAGAGTGGGGACCCAAGGCCTGGGGAGTGGTCACATTATTGCTATTACCTCGGGGAGGGGGGGGTGAGCATTGCAAGGGACCCCTATTTCTTTTCCATTTCCTGACTGTGTTAAAACCCTCCTCTACACCGGGGCCTCATTCCCACACAAGGGTTTGGTTTCCTAGGTTCTGAGTTCCCTTCATGTGAAGTACATGTGTATCAGGGTCTGGCTAGTGGCCGTGAGACAAAAG
>NW_027529518.1:673794-674581 GCF_008692635.1 Crocuta crocuta | reverse complement strand
ATTTTCTCCATCTTGGCTATTGTGTGTGTGCTTCCCCGCCTCAGTTTTCTTAGAACGTTGCCCCCTCTCTTCTCAGTTCTGGTATTTAGTGTTTCCAGAGCATGTTAGAGCTCAGTTCCTTGCGGTCATTTTCAGTGGTGAGCCAGCCAGCCCTGTGCAGAGCGTGAGCCGGTGCTCAGCCAGAGACTGAAATGGAAAAAGTCGGCCAAACCCAGCTTCATAATCTTCCTTTAATAAAACTCTACTGTGTCATTTCCTTCAGTCTCTGTTTTTCAAACTCGAGCCAACACGTCCCTATGTTAGGCAGCTGGACTACAAGGTCTACCACATCCCGCACCTGGCTCACAGTGCAACTGACAATACAGTGGACCATGTCCTGGAGTTTAAAAAAAAAAAAAAAAAAAATAGGAAAAAGGTCTCTCTNGTTGTTTCCTTTTTTTTTTTTTTTTTTTTGAGAGAGAGAGCGCGTGCTAGCACGAGCAGGGGAGGGGCAGAAGGAGAGAGAGAATCTTAAGCAGGCTCCTTGCTCAGTGCACAGCCTAACTCAGGGCTCAATCTCACGAACTGCGAGGTCATGATGGAGCCACCCAGGCGCCCTGGTGTTGTTTCCTTTTAAGCATAATATTCAACAAACGCCTTAGGTTCTTCTGTGATTTCTCATAGGTATTTACATTCTGATTCTTTACCTCTCTCAAATACAGCCATTTAGCGGTAGCATCACTGTGGAAGCTCACTAACCATAATGAGGAAAACAGTGCCCCAGCTGAGAGTTTCATATCTGGTGTAT
>NW_027529518.1:672643-673495 GCF_008692635.1 Crocuta crocuta | reverse complement strand
TGCCAGCCCCCAACTATGTGATCTCTAAGGCCACTTCCAGCTCTGACTTCTGTGATGCTAGGATTGTTCAGTGACCTCCTCTCTCCAGGCCTGTTTGATCATCTGTAAAATGAGGGGGTGGAGAGGACAGGCATTTAAGTCTTAACCATCTGTGACTTTCAAAGGAATGAACTTTTAGTTATCCAGACTGGCCATTCCTTCAGGCTGTTGGGTAGCCAANTCCAAAGGTGTTAAGGTTTCCTGATAGTTCCAAACCCCCCGCTCCTATTCCTACGGGTACCGTTGATAAGCAGCATCCAAAGTCACGCTGCAGAGCAGGTGAAGTGCCAGACTGCCCTGCATCCCAGCATCTGCTCCCTGCGCTGGTGTGAAGTTCGCGTGTGCAGACCCACTTGGTGCTGATGGAGAGGGGCACCCTAATCCTCTAATAGTGACCCTGAGAAGCCAAGGCTGGGGCAGAGCAAATGGAAAGATGAGAACCTTTGGTTAGCTGCCAACGAGTGACACCCAGCCACGATGCATTCTAAGCATTGACAAAAGTGCATGGCCTGTGGGACCAGCTCTGGGGGCTTCAGACAGCATCACTGTATAAAAGTAGAAAGAGGAGGGGCACCTGGGGGGCTCAGTCGGTTGAGCGTCTGACTTCGGCTCAGGTCATGATCTCATGGTTTGTGGGTTCGAGCCCCACATCTGACTCTCTGTAGACAGCGCAGAGCCTGCTACGGATCCTCTGTCTCCCTCTCTCTGCCCCTCCCCTGCATGCACGCTGTCTCATTCGCTCTCTCTCTCTCAAAAATGAAGAAACAGTTTTTAAAAACATAGGGGCACCCGGGTGGCTGTCAGTTACGTGTC
>NW_027529518.1:670649-672595 GCF_008692635.1 Crocuta crocuta | reverse complement strand
AAAATAAACACAATGAAGACACTATGTGGACAGCCAGCCTAATCTGACTTGGGCACAGCTTTCATTCCTGGCTACTTCCCTTAGTCATCAACTTGAGTAGCCTCCTGTGTCATGCCATATGGCATCTCCATTTCTGCCTGGTTTTCATGTGCCTTCAAGCCCTGGCCACACACACCCTCTTTCCTAGGCATGTGGCCTTATTCCCCACAGTTCCTCAGCCCCACATGCTCAGTATGCTCTCTTTACAGCCCGTGTTCGTTTCGCTCTCCCTGGCTCGGATGGTCTCCTTTCATTTGGCCAATTAAATCTAACCCTTTCTTCACGATGTAACCGAAGCCGCCTCTCTTCCGTCAGGTGTTCCCTGAGCGCTCTGTGCTCTACTGCTCCCGGGCCTTGGAAGGCCTTCACCTCAGCCCAAGTTTAAATTTACTCAGATTCTTGTCTGTTGAGTGTTCGTCGATTTTTGCCTTCTGCACAGCTACTGGCACAGAATGTGGAGTACACACTAGGTACAGACCTTGATTGGGGGGATTAAGTTTCAGACGACAGTCTTGTAGTCAGTCTGTGTGTTTCAGAAGAAGATAAGCTTGTGGCCCAGTCTGGCGAGGCAGAGGCCACAGCATGCCGGGCATGGTGGGCAGAAGAGGGTCTCCTTGACGGTGTCTTGTGGCTGATCCCAGAGATTTACTTGTGAGAAGACATTGAAACAATTGAGCCATGTAAAATGAGAGCGAGTGACTGTGTGCAAGAGAGAGAGGGAGTGGGACGGAGGGAGAATGGGAGTCTACAGGATGGGAAATCCATGCATCTTGATGAGTTCAGGTAAAGCCGAGTCGTCCCTCCCTTCACCCTTCTTCCCAACGTATCTCCTTCCTTTTATCTAATCTCCCTCCAGAAGAAGCTGGCCAGGCCCACCCAGCAGGGTCCCTCACAACTCATCCTGAAGTTGAATTTGTGGCGAGACCTTCAGGGTCCACTTGATGCGCTTGGAATTTCTGTGTTCTCTTTGAATTGCTCCACCATTCTCTGTGTCTTCTCCCAAACCAGGTGAACCCCACCGCGCAGTGTACCCACGCCCTGTTGAAGATGATCTACTGCTCTCACTGCCAGGGTCTCGTGACTGTGAAGCCGTGTTACAACTACTGCTCAAACATTATGAGAGGCTGTCTGGCCCACCAAGGAGATCTTGATTTTGAGTGGAACAATTTCATAGGTGAGTAAGTGAGTGACGTGTTGGTGTCGTTGGAGGTAGCTCAGTGCCGGACACGGGGCATGTTGTAATGATCATCCTTGAAAGTTCTGTTCAGTATTTATTGTCTGCCAGGGTGCTAACTGTCCTCAGAGTTCATACCGTTCTACAAGTTCATTTACTTGTAGAAGACTTTAGGTACAGTGACTACCAAGTTTTAATAATGAGAATATGACTTTTTGACATTTTTCCCCCAAAGGTCAGTCTTAGTTAAACACCACAGGCTTGTGTCCGTGTAGATGCTGGGGTACAGCCATCACTGAGTGAGCTTTTTTTGTTTTACGTTTATTCATTTATTTTGAGACAGAGACAGAGACAGAGACAGAGAGAGGCAGAGAATTGAGTGGGAAAGAGAGAGAGGGAGAATCCCAAGCAGGCTCCGTGCTATGGGCATGGAGCCTGACTCGAGGCTTGATCTCACGAACCTTGAGCTCATGACCTGAGCTGAAATCAGGAGTCAGCTGCTCAATCCACTGAACCACCCAGGCGCCCCACTGACTGAGCCTTTAAATTGTTACATCTGTCAAACTGTGACCAACTCTGCGTACTGGCCGGATGTTCGTTGGATGTTTGAAGTGAAATCCAGTTGTGAGAATTTAGGAGTTCTATTTCTGTAGAGGATTTAATAGTAGCAGACCGCTCTGGTGAGAACGGAGGGGCTGTTGCTCCAGTCATTTCAGAGGTAAACACTCTCACG
>NW_027529518.1:670240-670493 GCF_008692635.1 Crocuta crocuta | reverse complement strand
TAGGCTCTGAGCTGGCAGTCAGCACAGAACCTGACGCGGGGCTCGAACCCACAAACCGCGAGATCATGACCTGAGCGAAAGTCGGACGCTTAACCGACTAAGCCACCCAGGCGCCCCTAAGGCTAATTTAAATAACCAGTCATTGACTCCCTTGATGTGCTCTTAACACATAGCTTAGTCCTGAACCATCAGTGACCGGGTTGGCTGTTCTGCTACTCCGTGCTGGTGGCCCTGAATACACATACTAACAGCT
>NW_027529518.1:668910-670012 GCF_008692635.1 Crocuta crocuta | reverse complement strand
CATTTTTGTAATTGCAGAATTTAAGTGCCTTTGTAAGCACCTATTTTTCACTTATTTGTTCACATCATGGGAACATGTGTGCAATTTGCTGGCACTTTGTGGGGAGGTTGGAATTGGAGAAAATGCTTTCTAGTCTGCATGCGAGCTAATTACCATATTAAGTCTGTTTGAAAATGCATCAGTAAATTGGCTCCAGCAGATTCTTGAACACACCGACACGGGGGTTAAAAAAAAAAAAAAAGACGTGAATATTAAGCATTTCAGCACAATTGTAGCCTAAATAGCTCAAAGCTAGCAGACCTGAGAAAGTCTACACGCAGAGAAGCCAAATCCCACGAAAGGGGATGCGTGAGGCCAGCGAAGGCACAAGCCTGCAAATGGCACCAGCGTGCCCAGAACGGAGCCATGGGAGAGATCGTTGCTTCAAAACATTTTCCCATGGAAATGAAAGCTTGTGGCATTTCCAGATCTAAAGGGGATGTTTTTGCTCGCTCTCTCTTTTTTTTTAATCCCACCCTCACTCCCACACCCAAATGCCACATTTGCAGTTCACTTTTGCTAACTTCATCTTTGTAAATGTTGGTTAGCCTTTTTACTTTATAACGTCTAACATAGTAGTTCTCGGGGCAAAGGAGTAGAATTCGCCATACAGTACAAACACCACCCAGTGACAGTCCCCTCGTTTTCCCGGCTTGTGTATGGCTCTCTCAGGAGTCAGGTGCAGAGGGTCGCATGTCCCTTGCACTATTCCTTGGTTCTAACACATCTGGCAGAAAGTAACACACTCTCCCTTCTTTTAAAAAACATTTTTCCGTGAGTTTGCAGGTCCACGTCAAATCAGAACCGTCCTCTGGCATGGCTTAATTACTGTTTTCAACCAGGTACTCAAAGTCAAGGACAGCTGAGTTGCTGTGGTCGTGGAGAGTCTTACAATTTACATCTGTTCTCTTTCAAGAAACAAAATTAAACCCAAGTGGAAATCGATAGGATTTCTGAATCAATTTTCCTCAATTATTTGGAATGATCCTTTTTGGAGGGGTGAGGTACATAATTGTATCTAAACTTAATTTTTAATGGGTACTTTATTCTTTATGTCTAATAA
>NW_027529518.1:667960-668147 GCF_008692635.1 Crocuta crocuta | reverse complement strand
AATAGATTTTCTTCATCTCCAGTACTTTTTTTTTTTTAATGAATTTTCACCAGGGTTTAATTTGCTCTGTGGTTGTGGAATTCACTCCCAATTTATATGCCTCAGCTATAAGTTCTTTTTTTTCTTTCTTTCTTTGCAAAGAATTTTTCTTTCCCCTTTAAATGGCTGCAGTTAACAAATGTTTAAG
>NW_027529518.1:667208-667874 GCF_008692635.1 Crocuta crocuta | reverse complement strand
AAGGGCTCCCCCCATCCCCCGCCTTCTTTAAATCAGATCTTGGGGGTTAAGTCGGGAAACTGCCTTTTGTTCTTCGAGTCAGTCATGAGGCTGAAGGTGTGGGTTTCTGATTATTGGCGGCACAGTGTGAAAGGACTCACTTTGCCTAGTGCGAAGGGGACACTTTGTTGACAGGGTGGGGCCGACCCAGTGCCAATAACCCGAGCACTGAAATCGGCAGTTGTAGTAGATCCTTGGAGACACTAAGAATAGGTTTTCCACATCTGCTTTCTTGCCGCCATGTCCTCCTTTTCCTTCTCTTAAGTTGCATCTATAGTGTTGTCAGCCTTTATCCAGATGGCCCCAAANACCCTGACTCCCCCCAGGGGTGGGAGGCAGCTCTGCGCATTCTTCAGCTGTGCACCACACAGCCCATGGCACCGGCCCCAACAAAGGGCCGGCTTCCCTCCATTCCCAGAGTTTACAAAGACGCCAAACAGCTAGAAGAATTGGGTTTATGTTTCCTTTCAGTCTTTCCCAAACACATTAGTGATCTGGCCTTTCTTCGCCACTAGGGGAATAAGTAGTTTCAAAAACGCGCTCTTTTTTCTTGTTGAAACCTCTGCATTTTGGATGTTTATTATCTGTCTATTCATAATATTTTTATTTGGAGCAAGCAACTTCTTG
>NW_027529518.1:659967-667120 GCF_008692635.1 Crocuta crocuta | reverse complement strand
TGTATTTGTTTTACGGTGAAGGTGAAAGATTGATGACCAAATTTGGTTGTATTGATACGCCGATGCTAAGACTCCTTTGCACTGGAAAGCTTAGGTAGAAGACCCGTGTGGTGGCCTACGGTCTTCTTTGAAGAGGGTACATAATCTTCTGGAAACTAGCCCTCCTTTCTAGGAGCTGTCCTTGGCCTATCTGAAGGCTGTGGATAACATGGGCCTACCTAACTCCTCTTCTCCCCGCGTGCTCTAAGCACCAGAGTGCGAAGGGGAGAGAAGTTGAAAAGTTCAGTGCTTCTCATGAGTTCCTTGTCCTCATCCAGACATCCGATTTTGCCTGGCATTTATTGGCGAAAATTAGAGGACACTAGAAAATAGCAACAAATGCATACGACAGACAGACAAGTATGGCGCATTTTGTTTAAGAGATTCAGTGTGTACCGAAACGTTCTAGACTCCTCCAGAATGTCCAAGCGACTTGCAGAGTGATCCGTGGAGACTCACTGTGTGAGCACATGGCTTCCTGCGTACCGTGTCTTGTGTTGTCTTTGCACCTGAACCAAAAGGGGTACCTTCTTTGCCTTAACTCGAGGCCCTTGTGTTTGAAATGGGAAGTTTATCTTCATACAAAATTGCATTTTTCAAAATGTCATTATTTGAAAAGTCATTAGAATTCCTAGGAACACTGTCATTTGTACTTTGCAGCTGTGCGCTCAGGGATCTGAAAGGGTTTCATTTAAAAAATGAAAGCAGGGAAGTGATATGCCAGGATTTTAACAGATTTGCGTTTTTGAGTCTTGTATACGGAACCTGAAATGAAAACATCCTAAGAAGTCACCGGGAGAAGTGGCATGTCATTCTGCCTCCAGCCTTAGGTCTGTCAGCAGAAGCTAGCCCAGAGCCTTAACGGTGACAGCCACTGACACACAAAGGAATGAGTAATCAGTATAATAGAACATTCTCGATTGGGTTTCCTTGCTGTGGAATAGAGCATTCACCTGGCCACTTCACACTTCAGAGAGCTAGCAATGCATAGTGACTAAATGCAGTTTGGTATCATAGAAAAAGATCTAAAGGGCGCCTGGGTGGCTCAGTCTGTTGAGCGATCGACTTTGGCTCAGGTCGTGATCTTGCAATTTGTGGGCTCGAGCCCCACGGTGGGCTCGCTGCTGTCAGCCTGTCAACACGGAGCCCACTTCAGATCCTCTTTACCCTCCTCTCTCTGCCCCTCCCCTGCTCGTGGTCTCTCTCAAAAAAATAAATGTTTTGTAAAAAGATATAAAAACATGAATTACTTATGATGCAGCCTCCCCTCCTCCCCGAAACAAAAGACAGTAAAATAACCGCACTGATTACCCAAGGCCAGACTACTGAGTTACCGTTTATGCTGTATTGTTCTTCCCCAAACGTCATGTTAGATGCGATGCTGATGGTGGCAGAGAGGCTTGAGGGTCCTTTCAACATCGAATCCGTCATGGACCCCATCGACGTGAAGATTTCTGATGCTATTATGAATATGCAAGAGAACAGCGTGCAAGTATCCCAGAAGGTAATGAAACCAAGACACTTGGAAAGCCCCTCCCCCCCTCCAGCTTGGGACACGACTTCCCTAATGTGACCTGTGCTTGCAGGTTTTCCAGGGATGTGGACCTCCCAAGCCCCTCCCGGCCGGCCGGATTTCCCGTTCCATCTCTGAAGGTGCCTTCAGCGCTCGCTTCCGACCGTATCACCCTGAGGAACGCCCCACCACAGCAGCCGGCACTAGTTTGGACCGACTGGTGAGCACTTTGGCAGGAATGGCTGTGTTTAATGACAGAGAACTGAAAACATTTGCTCCAAGTGCATTTTTAGTTGGAAGGCTTTCAAGTACGGGTCTTTCAGGTGAAACTTCTCATGCAAATTGCATCTGGATGTCAATCAATCTGCCTCTCATTTTCTGCCTCTCACTTTCATATAGCTCGTACGCAGTTAGGAAATGCGATGCGTGTACTGTGTGCCCATCACGGTGCCAATTATAGGGAGGCAGTGAGCCTCGTCCTCGTTGTCAGCCCCAACAAAGAGGGAGAGCCGACGTCCCAGGCTTAAGTGACAAAGGGGATGTATAGTAAGTGCTGCGATGGTCGGAAACTCTGAGCACCCTGCTTTACTACGCGTGGCACCAGGCTGCGCGTACGCTAGGAGGGCGAGCGTGAGGACAGNAGGTGTCTTCTCATCATATCTACAGGGCATGGAGGCTGGCAGGTGGCAGATGGTAGTTGTAATAAAGAGGTAGAGTGGGCAGCGGATCTGGGCAACGCGTTCCGAGCAACGCGTTCCCAGCTTACGTTTCGACTCTTAGTTCATTTGAGTGATTTTGTTCTTTTCTGTATACATGTGATCTGCGTTCCTGTCTTGTGACTCAAGTTGAAAACGAATGGCCTAGCACTCTGCAGCTACTTTAGCAGTGATCAGAAGACATGCCTGTAGGTGGCCGTGTGTTTTTACAGAGGGCTTGCCTTTCCTCCCCCCTCTCCCCCCGCCTCCTCATTAGGTTACCGATGTCAAGGAGAAGCTGAAAGAAGCCAAAAAGTTCTGGTCCTCTCTGCCCAGCACCGTTTGCAATGACGAGAGGATGGCCGCTGGGAATGGCAACGAGGACGGCTGCTGGAACGGGAAAGGCAAGAGCAGGTAAGCCTCCTGGGAGCGCCCCAGAGAGGGCTGTGCCAGCTGCCAGTTGAGGGGGACATCGCGGAACAGCTCACAGTAGGTAGCAGTGATGCGGGAGGCTTCTGGACGTTCTGAGGAGGGGGCTTTGCCCCGTAGGCGTTGGGAAGGCACCCAGCCACTTACAAAGCGTACTGGGCCCAAAGCGTGTGATGGCCATCCCAACCCAGCGCGAGGGCTACAACCAGGGCTCAGGCCACTCCAGTAATGTCGTCTTTATGGTACATGGTACCTGGGGGTCTTTGCCCACCAGCTTCGCTTCCTGAAGCACCAGTTCTCAACAGGTCTCATTCTCTTCTCTGGTGACGTCTTGTGTCGCTCCCCTACACACGTAGTGACTTTGCTAAGTAGCTGCCGTACCGACACTTGACTCTGAGCCACCAACCAACGTTGCTTTCCAGAAGGTCCCCATCAAATTGGAGAAACAAGATGCCTACCTGGAAAAAGGAGAAATCCAGGCTCTTTCGAAGTGGAAGAACTTCCGGGGAATCACACCCGGCAGAAATCACTAGAATCCAAGCAGGATCCTCTGATGATCTTTGACGACTTTTTGTTTCACTGGTCATCTTCACGGCGTCATTTCTCATTTCAGATACCTGTTCGCAGTGACGGGGAATGGGTTAGCCAACCAGGGCAATAACCCAGAGGTCCAGGTCGACACCAGCAAAGCGGACATGCTGATCCTTCGCCAGATCATGGCTCTTCGGGTCATGACCAGCAAAATGAAGAACGCGTACAACGGGAATGACGTGGACTTCTTTGATATCAGTAAGCATTTGTCGCCATTTGAAATGTACACCTTTGTCCTTGGGCACCTTGTGACGAGAACGAATAGAATGACACCTCTGCTCCATTTTTTTTAACCGCTAGGTGACGAGAGCAGCGGAGAGGGAAGCGGCAGTGGCTGTGAGTATCAGCAGTGCCCTTCGGAGCTGGAGTACAACGCCACCGACCACTCTGGGAAGAGCGCCGGGGATAAAGCCGGCGGCGCTGGTGCCCGCGCTGGGGCGCAGCCCTACCTCCTCACTGTCTCCTGCATCTTGTTCCTGGTTATGCAGAGAGAGTGGAGATAATTCTTAATTGTAGAGAAAACGTTTCCGTCAGAAAGTTACAAAGGCACCGGTTATCACTTTTATACCATCCTAGTGACTTTGCTTTTTAAATGAATGGACAACGATGTACAGTTTTTACTATGTGGCCACTGGTTTAAAAAAGGCTGACTTTGTGTTTTCCTTCAGTTTTGCGGGGACAAGGGACTTGCGTGTAAGGTCGGTTCCTGCTCCTCTGGAGTCATGTTAAACGTGGCTAACGGTGTAGGTACAGAACTGTAGTTAGTTGTGCATTTGTGATTTTATCACTCGTTTGTTTGTTGTTGTGTTTTTTTTTTCCCTTTTTGTTTGTGGGTTTTTTTTCCCCCTTCGATTATGATCTCACCTTGTTTCTTACAAGAAAACCAGGGTCCTTTCTTGGCATGTAACATGTACGTATTTCTGAAATATTAAATAGCTGTACAGAAGCAGGTTTTATTTATCATGTTATCTTATTAAAAGAAAAAGCCCAACAAGCAGTAAAACTTCCATTTATCCCTGTTGTTTTAGTTGCCTTATCTGGAGACGAGTGGATGTGATTTTGTTTTTTCTGCAGTTAGGACGGAATGTGAAGGCCGTGCAGGGCGCTCCGGAGGCACTTGTCTGGTGTGGCCAAGCGTCACTATAAGAAGGCGGCTATGCTTCACTGATGGCCAGGGACCGGAAGAGACTGCAGACTATGCCCGTCTTGGTTGCATTGAATTACGGAAACGAAGACCACAGATAGGTCCTTTTCTTGAACTCGTTTATACTTAAAGTGTAGCCCGGTTAGAAGAAGATTCTTTTGAATACACTCTCCCTAGAGATATAGAAGGCATTCCAGATGTCCCAGTCACCACACTTTCACACGTAGTTCGGGGGTGGGTTTTTGTCTTTTTGTGTTGTATCCAGGCGAGATTAGCAAGCCGCTGTGTGCTGGTCTTCATGTCCACGCTGACCTGCTTTGAACTGATGTCCCGATGGTAGAAATAAGTGACTGACAAGCTGATTTGGGCCCCCTTGTTACGGTGTACCGGATTTCATACCCAACCAAATAGCGGAGGGAGCTGTCTGGGGGCTAGCCAGGACCCGGGTGTGGCCTGGGCTCGTGGGATAGCTGGCCACACTCAGAAAGTTTGTGTCTGTGCATTTGCATTTGGTTTTGGATTCCGAGTTGTGTAAAACGTGTNGGGGGTGGACTGGCAAAGGCCACATCTGCTGTCCCAGGCCAAAGACTACCAACTGCCGTGGCCCCTTAGGAATCTGTTGCTTGCGTCCTTACCAAATGACAGCTCACAAAACTATGAGAATGTAACAAGTCACTGTCAGAAGGAGTTCCCGAAAGTCGTCAGAAAATTCTGCAAGTCTCTTCCTGCTCTAGACAGCCATTAAGATGCCAACCAATTCCACAGAAGCTAAAACCCACAGAGAGGAGGTTTGTGTTCTTGTTCAATCTTCAGTTGTAAGAGGAATTCTCTATTTTTGTATTGAAACATAATTACTTGATAGCTCAGGGTCTACATTTCATTCAACTTTTTACACCAAATTCTGCAGAATGGTCAAATGGAATATTGGGGGCTGTTGTAAACAGAGGCTTAATTTTATTAGAAGTAGCCAGTTATTTATTAAAGCATGATGTTAATAAAATAGGCATATTCTGGCTGGTGTGTATAAGTGTTGTTTTTTTTCCTAAAACAAATCACAGAAGACAAAATTGAAAAGGTGCTCCATTTATGTATGAGGAAAATGGATTGTAAATAGATCAGCCGCCTTGTGAGAACTTGGAAAATGTGCTGATACTTAGTAACTACCTCAGTTGTGAGGAATTTCCTTTTTAGCTTAGACTGCTATTACTTTTACTTGGTAGAAATGAATCTGGTCTCCAAAATGTGGCTCAAAGAGTTATCCCCGTAGACCTTGTTAGATTGTTTTTAATTTAAAATCTTGAACTCTGCCCAGCTGTTTTCTTTCAGTCAAGTTCTCTACACCAATAACATTTTCCGAATTAACTATTCTTGAAGGTTCTTCTGGACTCTTACTGATTTGTTGTTTTTTTTTCTTTGCATTTTTCCCTGTTACCCTTTTATTATTTAAATTGTCTCTTGCTTTTGAACTTGAACTATGGAATAAACAAATCATAGATTTTTCCATTCAGATCTGACTGGATAACTCTTGGCTTCTGACCAGCTGGCAAGCTCACTGTTGCACCCTACTCCCCCCCCCAAAAAAAAAGAATAAAGGCAAGTTGAATATTTTAAANGTATGAGGTAGAAAGAAAGCTTTGTTAGTAGACCTGACTTTTCCAGAGTCTCAGTTAATAGCATGTGACTTTGTGTTTTACAGAGTCATTTGGGAATTATTTTTCTTTCCCAACACTTCACCACTCTGTACCTTAAGAAAAAAGCATTTTAACGACTCTTAGATTTACATTTTATTTCAAAAAAGAGTCTGTAATCAGCACCTATTATTTGATAAAAGACAGAGAATTGACATGCATGTTAGAACTTTCCTCCCTCGGTGTTAGAAACCTAACAGTTTACATGAAGTGGAATTTGTCATTTGTGATTCTAGAACCAGCGTAAAAATAGATGTAGGTGATGCCACACACAATCCGGCACTTGCAGAGCTAATGGGGCTGGTAAGTTCCTAACTGGATCTGCTACAGGATGCCTACGCCTGTGCTTTCTCACCCTCGAGCAAATGCCAGCCTACCAAATACAACTTGCTATCTTTTTGGAAATTGGGGGAAAAGGCACTGGGAACATTTTTTCCAACTCCGCACTTCGTGGGGGAAGGTAGCTCTGCATTCTGGGATACACTTTATTGTACAAGTTCAGTTCCTACTTTTAACCTCCTCCAGTGACTTTCTTTTTTTTTTTAGTTTTTTTAATGTTTTATTTATTTCTGAGAGAGAGAGACAGTGTGAGCAGGAAAGGGTCAGAGAGAGAGGGAGACCCAGAACCCAAAGCAGGCTCCAGGCTCTGAGCTAGCTGCCAGCACAGAGCCCGACGCGGGGCTCAAACTCACAAACTGTGAGATCATGACCTGAGCCTAAGTCGGACGCTCAACCGACTGAGCCACCCAGGCGTCCCCCTCCAGGTTTCTTCTGGAAGTCCTTACGGAGGTGAAAAATATCAGGGAGATAACATGCGGAAATTCCAGGCCATCCATAAGGCAAATCCATTGAATATTCACTTATCTAATTTAGCTTTTCATTAGGTAATACCTTGACAGTGTTTAAAAACCAAAACCTACATAAAGGTATACAGGGGAAGTTTCCCTTGTGTTCCTGAATCCAATCTGTCCAGTTACCCCACACTCTAAACTTATCAGGTGGTTTAGAAATATATCTTCTTCCAAAGTTTTGTCCTATGCAAGAAAATTTGCAA
>NW_027529518.1:654052-659933 GCF_008692635.1 Crocuta crocuta | reverse complement strand
ATGGAAAGTACAATATAATTTCCTATGTTTTTAGTTAATTACCTTTGAGAGGAGAGATCCCTAAAGATACAGATTCCTATTCTAAAGGCATCGCTTCTCAGTGGTACCCCTTTTGGGATGTTGACTGTGTTTTGGCCCAGTTGCATTTATGTGATTTTTTTTTTTTTCCCCCCAAGAACGAATGTCAAATTGAGTGAGGACCAGTTAGGCATTACAGCGCTGTCGTCCCTGAGTGCATCACTAGGGCGATGGCTGTTCACGTTAAGCTCGTTCCCAATACCTGAACATCGCTGTTGATGTTTAAGAATGGTTCAAAGGAAATGTACCCTGGAAATGGTTCCTACTCTAAGGATACTGTACTTTTTATTAATTTTTAATTTTTATTTTTTAAGTTTATTTTTGAGACAGCATGGGTGGGGCAGAGGGAGAGGGAGAGACTCTCAGGCAGGCTCTGCACCCTCCGCGTGGAGCCAGATGTGGGGCTCGAACCCACAAACTGTAAGATCATGACCTGAGCTGAAACCAAGAGTCAGACACTTCACCAACTGAGCCACCCAGGCGCCCCTAGAATTCCGTACTCTTAAAGTTTGCGTGCAAGCCCAGAGGCCTTGAAGAAGCAGCTGCCGCCATCAAACAGGATGGAGAGGAGAGTTATTAGGGAAATGCATTCCTGGGTTGTCTCAGTCCCCCCATAAGTTGTCCAATGGCCAAGGAGTCATTAGAATATGCAGATGCTGGTGACAGTTCAGTTTTCATGTCAAGTTGAACTTGTATCCATCAATGTTTGGAGACCCTGTACTTGAGCATTAGTCCGTAAAATCTCCAGGACTCCCGTGTCTCAGCACGAGTGTCCACACGTGGCATTAAATGCACATTTTACTCTACTTTCGATGGTTCTTAAAAATAGGCGAGGAATCCTGAAAACATAAAGCACAGAATTGTTGGAAAGGTAAAAGGTTTCCGTGCCTCCATCCTGCCCGGTGAGAGGTGACCGGATGGTTAAAGAGTGAGCAAGTGCATGTGTGATACCCAGGACGCTTTTCGCAAGGGTTTTACGGTTTTGTTCTCTGGGGTCTGGGGAAGTTTTGCAGCAACTGCCTCGCCACTCCGTGGGCTGTGTTTCCCACGGCACAACTGAAGTCCTGTGCGCGCACACGCACACCTACGCACTGCCACACACGTTTGTGTGTTTCCACACACTTCATCCCAGGCCGACCTTACCCCGTCACTTCTGGGCTGCCTTCCCCCTGCCGTCAGTGGTGTGTGCTTGGGGAATGCGGACTAATTTTAATAATAGCCTAAGGGGAACATAATTAGGAAGGTAAGTCTCCTGCCAAGAAAAAAAAATACACGTGCGCACATATAAAATGCATTCCAGATCGGATTGCTTAGGTTTACCACAGCCCGGCACTGGCTGTTTTGCACCAACGTCGATAACCTAGAGCTGACTGTAGCCCACTGTTCTCGGTGACTCACCCCACAGGGCACATGGTGCCGGGTTAGCCACAAAGAAGGAACTCTGGTCGGTGAGTCATTTTCTGAACCCTGGCATCAGGATCTGAACCCTTTCACTGTACTTGCCTTTATAGGTCTTGAGTGCTCCCCGCCCTCACCTCGCTTTTAAAATGTAATGAAAAGCTTGTTTCGGTTCTGAATGTTTTGCAACAAGCTCTGGCCGCAGCAACTGGAAGTTATTTGAACATATTTACTGTAAGAAGAAAGTTCCTTGCTGTTTATTCACCCATAAACATCCCAACTGAGCGGCAAGCCAGGGCAAACCTGTGCGCGGGCCACTAAGGCCGGGCCACAGCCATTGTCACACGAGTACAAGTCGCTCATTTTTGCACCCGAGCGTAAGGACTCGAGTTAAGTAGCTTTTTCAGGGGTGCCGTACAGGTAGGACATGCAAGAACCAGATTTGGGACAGAGGTCGGTTGGCCACCAGAGCCTCGTGGTTCTTTGCTACTTTTTTGTTCCCAAATGCTGCTTTTCCCTCCATTACCCCTTGCCCCTTTGTTGTGTCAGTCATCAGGAAAGGACACGTTTGTCAGGCTTGTCGCAATTAGAACCCTCCTGGCCCTGCGGAAGGCCAGGTTAAAGGTCATGGCAGACTGTGGTTGGCTTGGCTGACCGGAGTCCAGGTGAAGGAGTCAAGTACCACCTGGAGACATACCTTTGTTGTTGTTTTTTTAATTCTTTATTTGATTTTTGCTTTTTATTTGTTATTTTACTTTTGGAAACAAATCTTGATGAAAAGGTTTTCTAGCCTCCCATGGTGACCTTGTTCAGTGAACTTCAGAGGAGAAGAGCTCAGTTGATAGCACATAGATAGGGACAATGTGGCCTTTGTGCTAGTTCTGGAAGAACAGCCGTTCAGTGATCCTGTCTGCCGTCTCCAGGACAGCCTCCTGTGTCCCTGTGTGGAAGGGCTCTGGGGTGGCCCTGGCAACTGCTTTGTTGGGAAGGATCGACTTGCTGAACACTTACACAAACACCATTTGTTAAGAAAAATACCATGGTTTATGTACAGCAAATTCATACCTGCTTAATCATCTAGAGCTTTGCAAGGAGATAAAGAAGACCACTTGTGATAGAGCCCTGTGAATATAATCTTGGCATCTTCAAGAGCCCTCGGCGAGATTTCACCTTAAAAATTAGATATGGGTCAGGAGTTGGACACAAAGAACCAAGGTCATAGGCACTGCTGTGGAAGAGGCGAGTAGTACTAGGTTTTTTTCTCCTGGGCTGGTCTTCGTGCACATCCAGAGACAAACTCTTGTGCTTAAGGGACAGGAGAATTTGACTTGCCGTTTCCTACCCAGAGAGGGAGCCTGGGAGCTTTTGTTGTCTATTCCTCTGAACACATGCCCATTGGGTGGTATATACTGAAAACAACTGGGAAGGTCCTGATCTACTGGTACTAAGACTCTAGTGTTTGATTCCAACCTTGATCCAAGGTCCAGAGAGAAACCTGTGAGACCCGCAGGGACTGTGGACTCTGCCTCCAAATGAAAGAAAGGCAAGGGATGCCTCACTAGTCTGTGACCATGTAACACACACCTAGCGAATCTAGTAGTGACTTAGGAAATTTGTTAAACCGCAGACGCTATGGGCTATGGTGACCAGCTGCTGGTGAACAAAATGCCTGAACTCCAGGGGTGGATCCGGGTGGTATGGGGAAGAGAGGCATCATGTGAGGCAGCCATCAGACACGGTTATTACTCTTCAACCTGCCCCGTGGGCCACTGGCCCACACAGTCAGGGCTGAATGGACCTTTATGTGCCCCGTGTTGCAAATCTGTCCACTCAGTTCCCTTGTGGAGAACTGTGATTTACCTCCAAAGAATTTGAAGGTCCCTGTTATATTGAAACACTCCAAAGAAGCACCTGAAGAGGCCATCCCTTGGTTAGCAGAGATTGCTAATGGCAGTCACTTTGGCTCTGGATGTGTGGGTTTCCAAAACCACATGGGATTTGAGGAAATCATATGATTTATTTACTTTGAAATTTAGAATTATTTTAAAAAATTTTAATGTTTGTTTTTGAGACAGAGTGGGGGAGAGACAGAGAGAGAGAGGGAGACACACAATCTGCAGCAGGCCTCAGGCTCTGAGCTGTCTGCACAGAGCCCGATGCGGGGCTCGAACTCACGAACTGTAAGATCTTGACCTGAGCCCAAGTCATATGCTTACCCGACTGAGCCACCGAGGTGCCCCTAAAAATTTTTTTTAATTTGAATTCCAGTGTAGGTAAGGTACAGTGTTCTGTTAGTTTCAGGTGTACAATATGGTAATACAACAACTGTCTTCATTACTCACTGCTCATCATGAGAAGTGTCCTCTTGGTAGTATTATGATTTATGACATGACTGGCCTTGGTCTCTGCGTGGGAGGATGAAGGAGGGTATAAATGGGATCCACATTCTCAGAAAGCCCATAGTTCCACTGGGGAGACCAGGGTCACCCAGGAAACATGCCAGTGAATACAGAAGTTCGTAGCTGAAGGGGCACCTGGCTGCCTCAGTCGGTAGGGCATACGACCCTTGATCTCAGGGTCGTGGGTTCAAGCCCCACATTGGGTGTAGAGATTACTTCGATAAATAAAAATTTAAAAACATAATAAAAATAAAGAATGGAGGTGAAGATTTGTTAGTACAGGGCTAGAGAAGAATGGGATCAGAGTGTGAAGCCCTCAAAAGCTAGGCAAGGCAGTTTAAAATTCCAGTGGGCACGATCTGATGGAAATTCTTGCCTAGGCCTTGACGTGCTGCGCACGGTGTATAAATATGAACTAAGAAGCATGTGGCATGGATCGTACGGGGTTGTCCTTGGGCTTGGACCTGCTGAGCACTCTACTGTGCATCCCGAAGGGGGCTGGCTCCTCTCACACCCCCAATGCCCTAGCCTCCCCCAAACCGTCTTGATTGGGAGCTTTCTGGTAAAAACAATCCAGTTCCACACAAGGGGCACTTTTGGGAGGTCCAGGCTAACAGTGCACTCAGACACATTAGTAGAAGTGGTCCTCGCAGCCTCCCACCCTGTCACATCCAGCTCGCCCACACGGCCCTACCCCTGCAGGCAACCCAGAGGTGCCAGGCATCTTACGCCACTCTATTCTGCTCTGGCCTCTTGGTTCCGGAAAGGAACAAGGGGAAGGAGCCCTGGAATCTGGTTTCCAGACACCATCCTGCAGGGACTTGGGATTTTAGGGGAGATGGGAAACTTCTTCAAGCATTAGGCAGCCGGCCTGCAGGATGTATGCGCCAAATATACATCAGGTGAAGGAGGGGCTCCTCTGATGAGGGGGTGAAAGGGGCGGGACCATCCTAGGCAGCTTGTCACGTTACCCCTTGGGTGACCTAGATCACAGTTTGAAAACTACAGAGCAACTGCTTCACTTCCTTCTGGGCTTTTCTCTTAAATGAGGTCTCTCTGTGCCCTGTGTGTGGCACAGCATGGTTATGAGGAAATGCTAGGACGATGCCCACACCGGGGCTTTGGGAACTAGCAACACAATGGTGTTCTGAGGTAAGAAGTGCCCTTCTAGGGGACCGGGGTGCCAGGAGCTGGTCCAGCACGAGGCGCTGGCCAGGGCAGGGGCAATTTGACAACGCCTTGTACACAGGGCTCCATGACCACTTCGTTCCCCGGAAGAGGGATGGCTGCACTTCTGAGGCCTGGCCACGGAGCTCCACCTCCGGCAGTGGGCACAGGCTGGAGCCTGGGCGGGAAGGGGCCCCAGCTGCGGAACTCTGAGATGGCCCCTGGCCCCTTCTGCACTCTCGGCGCCCACTCCATAGGCCACACACGGCACACGTTTAGAATGGAGCGGGCCCGTACACCTGCCTTGCCGTTGCCAAGTGGTAGCAGGAAGGCTGCATGTAGATCAAAGTGTGGCTGGGGTTTTACAGAAAATGAGCAGATGGGAGTGTGAAGCCTGCTTCTTCCCCACAAGAGAAGATTCTAAGTCTCTAATAATGACGCATTCTGATTGAAAGTTTCAAAACAAGAGAAGTGCCACAAGGAAAGTCCCTTTACCCTGCCCATCCGCTGTCCTCCGTCTCCTAAAAGCACACCTCTTTCTACTCTTCTCCCCCAGTGAAGCTAGGGGAGAGGAGGTCCACGCACTAAGCCTCCTTCCACCCGGGTGGATGCCTCTCGATCCCCTTGACTGTGCACCCCCCACCCACCTCTGTCCCCAATTTTCTGCCAGACTCTGAGTTGCCATCTCATTTGTGAATTAAAGCTCTTCTCTCCTGGTCACAGAGCAAGGCCGCATCAGCTCCCCGGATTCCAGAATGGACAGGGAGAAGGAAGAAAGCGATGCAGACACGCATCCCAGTAGCCAAGTCCCGTCTGCACCCTCCTAAAGGATCTGAAGA
>NW_027529518.1:650821-653991 GCF_008692635.1 Crocuta crocuta | reverse complement strand
GGTCTTGGGAGGGCCGAGGGTGGGTGGGGTTGGGCTGGCACCAACAAAAATTCCTTTTATGCTGGCCCTGGTGTCTTCAGTGTTCCACAGAGTCAAGGATTCGGGGAAAAGTGAACAAGAGAAAATGTACTTCAACACACACCCTGTAATGAGCAGTAGCCAATATCCCGGGCTCTTTGGCATGACAGCTTGCTGAGTAGAAGTCATGTTTTAGAGTCATTTGAAGGTGTCCTCATTGCTTCAAGGTGGGCAGACATGAAAGTCAACTTATCCAGTTCAGAGAGAGAGCATTGTACAATTTATACATCTTCATTAGATATTACCTTAGGAATTTGCTGAACTTCGTGTGGAGCAAAATATGTCATCCGATAATGTATGTGGCCCAAGAGGGCCCTTCTCCCTATTCCACAAACGTTGACAGGGCACATCTATACGGCAGGCATTGTTCCAGGCACCGGGGATACCATAACGAAGCAAAATAGACGTGGTGACCATTCTGGTAGAGCTCATCACTAGAGAGGAAGATCGACGATCAAATGGTCACAGCAAAGAAAGTATGAGTGAAATGAGACCCTTGTGGTATGAAATAATCACATTAGAGCCCTGGGAAAAGCCCACACCCTCTGTTACCAATCATGACAGTAGCCCAGGTCTAGGGCAGTGATTCTCCAACTTGAGTGTGCATCAGAATCTCCTGGAAGGATTGATAAGCTACAAATGGCCAGGCTTCATCCCCAGGGTTTCTAATTCAGTAGATATGGGATGGTGCCCAACAGATTGCATTTTTACAAATTTCCCAGGTGATGTTGATGCCACTGGTCTGGAGACTATGCCTTGAGAATTATTGGCCCAAGCAAAGCAATTTTGAGCCTGGCCTTTGATATAGGCACACAGCTCAGTGGGGCAGTCAGTCAGAGGCAACTCCAAAGAAATAGAAGAAATGAATCAGGTAAAGTGTCTGAGACTGCAGTCATCATGCCACACTGACAAGTTAGGCTTTAATCTTCCCAAATGGAGCCCAAGCTCTGTCCACCAGACCTCAGGCCCCAGAAGAGGCCAGGCAGTGCGGAGAGAGTGAGATGGACGCACAAGAGGTCTAATTTCATAAGGGATTAAGGCGTTACCTGAGCATGATCACACCCCAAGGGAAGCTTGACTAAGGTGTGGGGATCACTCTAGAGAAGTAATAGAAGTAGTAGAGGGAGAGGGTGATTCTGAGTACTTCCCTTGTCTGCTTCTGGCCCAGACCACATGGATTCNCCGCATCTCTGTAACATGTTGAGAAGCCAAGAGCCCATCAAAGACAGTGGTATTAGTTAAGATGGTCTTGGTTAGAAGTAAGGATAAATCTAACTCAAAATGATTTAAACAATAAGGGGTTTATCATCTCGTATAACAAGAATCCACCACATAAGGGAGCTCTGGGGATGGTTATTTCTCAGTGTTATTATCAAGGATCCAGAGTCTTTCCATCTTTCAATTTGCCAACCTTAGCGTGTTGGAGAGCTTCTCTCATGATTGAGAGATGGCCAGAAAACCCCAATAAAGCTGAAAAAATGGCTGTGACAGTATAGTAAAAATACACTTTCGCACATCACATTCTGTTGGTAGCAATAAGAGACATTTTTTCCCCTCAGGTCTCTCTTGAAGAGCTAAGAATCTTTCCTAGAAGGTACCCTCTTCCAGCAAACATTCCCTCACCTCTTGTTGTCTAGAGTGGCTCACACGTCCTAAACTGCTGAGTATAAAGTCTAACCAAGATTCATGCCCTGGGCTGAGGCGGTCCTATTGGAAAGACCCGGCTTCAGGGAGGAGGATCGACACTGAGCAAATCAGGGGCTGATTGACAAGCAAGAAGGGACGAATGGCTATTGGGCAGGCAAGTAACTGGGTTGGCTACACCCGCGTACTACTAGAGGGAAACAGGAGTACAGGGACCCTTGCTACATCCGGGATGGAGAAATGGAGCATTACATCAGCGCATTAGCCCTCAGCAGCTCTGGCAGGGATAGGAAACTTCATTGAGATTCCAGGATTCTGGAATGTACACAGAGCTACACAGAGATCAGTGTATCATCTTCTCGATGTACACCAGCTCAACTCAATTCCCACAGTCCCCTCAAGGTCAGCCAGGTCAATCTTGAATCCTTGATGATTGATTGTCCTCTACAATAGTCCTGACACGTGGTTGCCCAACCACCTCTCGGTTGCTTTCAATGACAGGGATCTCACTACTTACGGTAGGTAGTGTTCTATCTCCAGGCAGCTCTAAATGTTAGAAAAGGTTTTCCACCGACTCCAAAGTGTACACACATGTACTGTTTGCTCAGTGATTAGGTGGCAGAGCCTTTGAAGTTGCTGTCAGTGTTTCCACTGGAAATGGAAGTTTTCAGATGTTTCTAACTAAAATTTCCTTGCAGATTCGTGCATGTTGCCAAGAGATACTTTAAAAAATAAACAACCAAATAGCTCTGGGAAAAATTGGGCTTGTCTGCGTTAAGATCTTTAGACATTTTTCATAATTCAAACCCATTTTTGGTTTGAATGGTTTAAATTTTAACAAGAGATTAGACCATGGCATAACCTAATAACTAACATTTGGGGGGAAATGTTTTAAGGAAATGCCTTGCAGTACTAGCTTTAAACGTAGTTGTTTTGTGTAGGACCCACATTGCTCCTTCCCCGCCTCTGCTGGAGAGGCCCAGCTGAACTCCTGGCTGTCCCCATGGGAGGAGGGGATGATTTCCCCTGGTGTCACCTCTCAGCGAGAGTAGGATGCTGTGTTTGGTGTGCTCACACGAACCCAGCTGAATGCGGAATAACAACAGCTTCCACCTTGGCCAAGACAGATCAGGGCCTTGGTAGCACTGAGTGCTCTGCTGCAGCAGGTGGGGGTGAGAGGCCGTGTCCTGTGCCCCAGTGACTCTATTCTTCTCTGCCTACATGGATCACCACTGCCTGACCAGACCAAAGGGAGTTGCCTGGGTTCACCAGGGTCCTGCATTCTAGTCAGTTGTTTTCAAAAAGTCGGTATGATGCTATGGAATCTCCCCCCCGCTCCCCCCCATTTCCAGCAGGGAAGAGTATGCCTGCATGGTCAGAAATGCAGAAACTTTTTACTGCAAGGTTGATTCCATCTATATAATGCTACCCCCTTTTCTCCCTGCTGT
>NW_027529518.1:648033-650811 GCF_008692635.1 Crocuta crocuta | reverse complement strand
GCTTTGGAATCAACCTTGAGAAATCTGTCCCCACTTTCCAATAGTTACACTTGGCCTTTCTTCTTTAACAGGTATGCCCTCATTTTCCCGATGGTGCCTGGTTAGGTAGATTCCTCAAAATGTTAGCCAGTGCTCCTACAACCCAGTAGAGAATGCCTTCCCAGCCTGCAGCATGCTTGCACCTCCCGCCACTTTGGGGGCATATCTCCTGCCACTGACGATGGATATAATTCTTTTTAATAGCCAGAAGTTAGTAAAGGCCACATCTGGAGCACTGGCCAAAGGGTTCCATCACCAACCAGGTCCCTTTGCATGTGATACAAGTGCCAAGAAAGCCAAGGTCTCATGGGGTTCCCTCAGCCTCAAGGTCAATCATTTCGCTCAGAAATGAGATGTGGTTATGAAAGGAGAGGGATTTTCTCACATGGCTCAGAAACAGCTCAGAAGTCAGGTGACGTGAACAGTGCTTCAAGTCATGTGAGTGTAACAATATGGCTGCAGCTAGTGGACAGCCTTCCAAGGAACCTCTGCACTTGGAAGCAGCCAGCGCTCCTTGGAAGGGCGAGTTCTGCTCTTTCTTTCGTGAAAAGTCATCAGTTTCGTGAGTGTACAGACACACAGTGACTGACTAGAGGCTGCATCAGGACACCCTAACAGCTTGGCGGTAAGCCTCATCATGAGCTCCTACCCAGCTTCCTTAAACGTTGGGCTCTGTCATCTTGTCCTCCATGACATCCTTCTCTGGCAGTCACTGCTGGCCTGGTCAGACCAATCAGGGATGCCATCTGTGTGATCTCTCACCGACAAATTCTGAAACGCTGGGGAAAAAAAAAGTGAGGAAAGCAAGCTTTGTCCCAGGTGCCCTCAGCCTCTCAGATGTCAGCCTTTTCCTACCACTCACCCCCCAAACCCCAGAGGCCCTGATGGCCTGCTTTCCCTCCTGGAGCATCTGTATTTTGACTGGGAGCAAAGTGTTCAGCTGAAGCAATGACATCGTCATTTAGGGATTTGAGGCAAGGGTGGACAGGAAGGTCAGGGCTCGGGAGGTTCCTTCCGAGTTTCCCAAATCACCCGTTAGCTCTGAAAAACCCCAGCCGCTGGACTGTTTCACATCCTCAAGGGATCGCACCGCCAAGAAGGTCTCCAGAATCTTCTCGCGACTGGCCGAAAGGAAGATGGTTTCCATTTAGTCTATACTTTCAGCTGTTTCCTGGTGGGAAGGCCTGGCTCGTCCCGTTCGCTGCTTTAATAACCGGCAGCACCCTGTCTGGTGACGTGGCCAGACTTGTCGGGTGGCTATGTGCGGTGAGCACTCAGGGTCGAGGGCACCGTGAGTGGATGCCAGCCAGACCACCATGGCCTAGGCAAGCTGATTATACATGCGGATCCCTGCTCCGGGGACGGCTGGGCTGGTGGGGAATTGGAGGCTGGTGTAGCATTCGACCTAATTTGAGGCCTAAGTAAAAATGTGTGTTTGGTAACGGAGACACTCATATTGAAAACAGGTGGTGTTTGGGCTTTTGCCCACTTTCTAAAATGGCTTGTCTGAGGTCCACATGCTTTTCTGGTTCCAAAGTCTCAGCCTGCTGTGTGTTTTGGATTTCCACTAAGCACAAGGCTTACTAGAGCCTCTGTCCTGAAGGGGGCTCCTTGATAGTCACCAAGGATGTGGAACTGCTGTTGAGTGGTGGCACTTGTCTAATGGTGAAGAGCAAGAAAAGAAATGGGGGGAAGAAATGGGGGCTGCCTGTGTGGGCAGCGAGAAGCGGAAGGTCTGTCCTGTGGGTCAGTACGTGCGCCCTGAGGTTGCTGGGGGCAAATTGGTAAAGTAGCTGTGAAACTTGAGCCCCAACTCTNTTACCTTCCAATGGAAGACATAAGATATCCAGAGAATGATACCAGTAGAAGGTATTTTAAAAAGCACCTACCAGCCAAGTAGTACTGAGTAGGGCTTTTTAGACTATCCTCCAGAAGATTGCTATAGTGCAATGGCGTGTTTTACAAGCAGAATTGATTCATTTGTGCATTCCTTGATGTATTGATTCGTTCATTCCATAAACTCTTCTTCCATGGAGAAAGATGTCAATCAGATAAGACAGCGTTTGTTTGTTTGTTTAAACTGAGGGCTGGTTATTATTTATTTATTTATCTTAAAATGTTTATTTTGAGAGAGACAGAGAGTAGGAAGGGGAGGGGCAGAGAGAGAGGGAGAGAATCCCAAGCAGGTTCCGCACTGTCAGCGTGAGGGCTGGTTATTATTTAAATAATGCATTCCTTTCTTTGCAAACCATAGTCTCATCTTTACCCTGTAGTGTGTTCACTTTCAAGTGCAGTCAAGAAATAAGAAAGTGATCTGTCCAAGTGTTGCTACCTATCAAGTTTATTTCATCTGTGTGCCCACTGAGCCACAGCACCCGATGCTAGCTCATAGCATAAAGTGACCTCATAACTTTTTACTAGTTCATTGTTTCTTAAAAAGAGAAAAACAACACTNAACTGGTTAATGGAAGGGTTAAATGGAGTTTTTTGTAGGTTGGCGCAGTTGATGCGCTGGCTCTGTGGATGTGGGCACGGGGCTCAGGCAGGGTGAAAGAAAGGAGTACTGGGACTTCTATCACCACCAGCCCGTTCTGGAAGCCTCTTTTGGATCAAAAAGAACCATTAGGTTTAGGTAATGCTTGGGTATTTTAAATATAGTAACTACAGTTTCCACCTGCTGTAAATTTCGGTGATTTGAAGACAACTGAATGGATTACACTGAGTTCTACACATTTGGGA
>NW_027529518.1:646548-648006 GCF_008692635.1 Crocuta crocuta | reverse complement strand
GCCCTTATTTGTTGACATTACTTTTGATTGTGGCTTATTTTAAAAAGCTTTGAATACAATGAAGAAAATGAATTTACCGGGAGATTTTCCAGTGTGTTGGGCCACAACTAGCTATCTATTGGAATGAATGGAATTGCTGGGAAATTTACTTGCGAGATTTTACCTTGTTGTGGTGTCAAACGCTTCCTGGAATGCATTGAATACGGAGTCATCGCCATGTACAAATCCTCCCAAATTTGTAGGTAGGTATCTGCAGTGAGTTAGGCAATTCTCTGGATTCAGTTCTCACTGGGTAACGATGAACTTTGTTTCATGTAAAAATAGGGACAGACTTGGTGTGGCTTTCTGGTTCCCATCAAAATGCCCTGCAGCCTTCCTGCCTCGCCACAGCCTGTGGCTCTGAGCCTGAAGTTGGATAGCTGTGTAGCCCGAGGGGATCTGAGATTGGAGGCCATTTAGTTTATGACCATTTGGGGGTCTTAAACACTCCTGAAACTGAATGGGTCTTTTTAATTTTGTGGCTGAGCTCGTTGGGTAATTGCTTCAAATTCCATTTTGTTCTGGCTGGGGACTCGGGCTCTTGTTTTTGTTTCTTGAGGACTGTACTTGATTTTCTCACTTGAATCCTATAAAGGTGCGCGCCGCAGTGTCTCCTGGGGGACTTCCGGCCATGTTCTCTGATACCTGGTACACAACTGAAGAGTCCTGTTCCTCATCAGTGACTGATGAAGAGGCAATTTTGATCACTGTCGTGAAGTTTTCAAGACTCTCCTTGTGAAGTCTACCCAAACTGGTTTGTGGAGGACATCTTCTGAAGGGAGTACCAAAGCTCTGAAGGTAGTCTATGCTGTATGTGAGCAGCAGGAGGAAAAATGCGGTGAGAGGTGCTTCAGGCAACTTTTGGGAAGATTTCTCTCTGCAAATATGTGTGTGTAAAAATACACATTGTAGGGCACCTGGGTGGCTCAGTCAGTTGAGTGTCTGGTTCTTGATTTTGGCTCAGGTCATTACCTCAGTTTGTGAATTTGAGCTCCGCTGACAGCGTGGAGCCTGCTTGGGATTCTCTCTCTCCTCTCTCTCTCTCTCTCTCTCTCTCTCTCTCTCTCTCTCTCTCTCTCCCCTTCCCCTGCTCTTTCTCTCTGAAAACGTAAAAAAAAACACACACACACACATTGTGGATCAGCCTTCTCTAGCATGAATTCGCCAAAGTCACCTAAGTAATGAACGAAATAGAGACCATTTGAGAACTTTTCTGGTTTCTTTATGCTTTGTTGAAATCCCCATATCATTCATCACTCATTTCTGGATCCAGGAGAAATTCGTCATATGTGTAAAAATAAAGAGTAAAGAGAAAACCTAGATGAAGCTCAGGAACAGGCACAGTACATGGATTTCCATTTATTTTTCCTGAGACTCTGAAAAGGGAAATGAAGTTTTGCATTTACCAAATTTATTAGG
>NW_027529518.1:642905-646417 GCF_008692635.1 Crocuta crocuta | reverse complement strand
TATTAGGTTTTCTGATTTCAGAACAAGATAAAATGTTTTGGTTTTTTTTTTTTTTCCTTCCCAACTGTAAGCTAGAATTTAAATTGGGGCCAACCTCATCTTCTTGGACTTAGAAAGTATTTTCCGGGCAGAGTATTTTAAAGTGCAACTTTCCTTGTAACTGATCAGTATCTACAAAAATGTTTGAACAAAGGCCTTCTTCATTCCATGGCAAATAGGTGCTGATAAGATACAGGAATAAAAATATAACCACCTGTTCAATAAGGAGTTCCAGAGGGAAGATACACAGGAGGAGAATATGTGTGTTTTTGCACCCTCAACCGGCTTTCCCGGTCCAGATGACCTAGGTTACAAAAGGAAAGTTGGCGAGTCCCATCCAATATATTCACAAAGTTTGCTGCTTTCTTAACAAGAGGTTGCAAGCAAACAGTGGGCAACTCTCCTTGGCTTCGGTGGGCATTGTTCATGTATTCGTTTGCCAAAGTAAAGTGAAGGAGCCGCCTGAATGTTCTTTGAAGCGGACTGAGTCGGCCAAAGCTTCAAGGAGATTTATCAAAGTCATCAAAGTCGCTTCTAAAACAAAGGAGGAGGGATGTAATTTCTAAATTGTATACATCTAGGGCACTTGGGCTGGAAGGCGGCTAAAGGTGAGGCTGTTTCAGAGAAGCCAGCATTTTGCATTCATGTTCCCTTTGTCCTCCTTAGCGTGCCTTCTCGGTAATAGATTTGGCAATGTCAGGACTGACCTAAAGAATTTCCTGAGAGAAATGCCTTGTGATTGGACAAATAATTACAGTTAAGAATGTTAAGGCTTGTGCTCCAATTGTATTTGGTTACACCGACTTCCTTCAGACCTAGAGTCACAATGGTATGTACAGCTTTAACATGAAATGATCCCTATGAAGAATTTCATTTTCCCAGGCTCTTTGAATGAAATGGATACCTGTCCACTATTGTTTTCTCCCAGGGCTTACCTGGAGGGAGAACAGAGGCTCTATAGAAGTGTGTGCTCTTTCTTTGGAGGAGAGATCAAACAGATAAGAGCAAGGGATCTTCAACCAGCAGGGACTGCACTTTAGAGCAGGAATGTGAGCTCTTGATATCCCAAAGTCTCAGGTTAAGGGTTGGGCTAGGAGTTTGCCCGCACGTACGTGTATAGAACGGGACAAGACTCAGCTTGGAGTCATGAACAAGTTTGACCAAGAGACTCTTTTTGTTTGCATCTTTCCCTGACAAAGTATGCTCCTCCACACGGGGCTGGAATTCTGGAATAGTCACTCTTCTCTCCAGCCTGACACGGCCATTAATCAACACCCGGGGCTGATAAACGTTATCAGCCAGCCCACACTTCACCATTTTATCGAGGAGACTATCGTCGAAGACAACACACAGAAGATCAACAGAACTTAGAATATACGAGTTAGGGGCACCTGACTGGCTCAGTCTGTAGCACGTGTGACTCTTGATCTCAGGGTCAAGAGTTCAAGCCCCGTGTTGGGCTCAGAGCTTACTTTAAAAATGTGTGCAAGTTAAAAATGAGTACTTATTGTTCCAGAAAATCTGGAGAGGGGACTTCACTGTTTTGTAAGGCAGGAAGGAATTATAGTCAGTATCAGAAACCTACTATAAACTAGTCTAGGTTGTTGTTTGTATTTTTGTTTACATATATTTGTTGCAGCTGTTGGGATGAGCACTGGGTGTTGTATGGAAACCAAATTGACAGTAAATTATATTAAAAGATATACATAATCCATGCCATAGGTTCAGTCATACTCCATACTCCCCATTATCTTCATGCCGACCTGTATTTAAAACCTCCTCCAGGCCAACGTTGTCGTAGAAACAGCACCACTGGCCCTTCATGCTTCTTCCCGTCATCAAACGTCGCTCCTTTGCCTGGAGCTGCTCATAGGTTTCCTCTTCAACCTTTTCAAGCCTAATAGTGTGTGGGCTCCACATTCTTTTCTAAATATGCAAGAGCCACCTGTTTGATAACGTGGTTCAGAATCTTGCTGGGGCTCAGTGTCAGGTTCACCGCCTTGCGGTTTCTGGAATCCACCCATATGTGCGTCTATATTTAGTTGCCACCATCAACATTTTCCATCTCTTACATGTTTAGCCAACTTTTGTGTGGGCTGTTGCTTTGACCTTGCAGTGAGGCTCTAAGCGTGCATGGGGCCCGAAATAAATAATTAAAAGATCACCTGTTCACGGCAGTCAGCAACCTCTCCATCGTATTTCATATCAGCTATGGTTGGGACCCAAGCAGGGCACACTAGAGAGAGAAACAGTCCTCTCCCAAATGTTCAATGGGCAGCCAGTTAGCCAGTAGCTTTTGGGTGGCTAAGGGTCTTATACCCGCACTTTGGGTCCTGGCCTTCCAGCAGAACTGCTCCCCTGCCCATGCACGGAAGCACCCTATTCTCAGTAGGTGGCGTGCAGGTTGTGGGGATGGGGACTGTCACAGGTGCCAGGGCCACAGCGTTCTAGAAAAGCCCAACCCGTTAGCTGCTTGAGTGGGACAGATTGGTGACAGGGGCTATTCCTGGGAGACCCAGAAGGGGAAGGAAATGACACTGTGTAGATTCCTCTTGTCCAGTCATTTCTTCCGTAATGTCTGCTTAAAATGAATATCAAGGGCAGATCCCCAGAGAGGATGTTCCAAAAGGTGAGCCTTCAGGGGCAGGGGAGCGTGGTGAGAAGGACCTGAGGATAACCCCATGGCCAGGGAATTTTTGGCTTATTTACGGAGCTCTGTGTATGGATGGTCACATGTTAGCATCTGGTGCAACATCCCCTATTTAAGTGGCAGTGTAGGGGGGCGTGTGTGGTGCAGCCAGCCCTAGGCTGTGAACTGCACCAGGGCAGAGCCCACGTCTCTTATTCTCGATTGTAGTTCCAGTGCTCAGAACAACGCTTGACACGCAGGAGGAGACCAAACAGTATTCATTTAATCCGTGCCAAGAAAGAGGAGGATGTTGTTTAAAGAATAAAACAAGAACAAGACAATACTCATTGATCCCTTTTGAAGATGGTAGGCAACTGACTCATTTCAAAAGTGGTAAACCAAGAGAAAGAATCAAGCCTTTATCTTCTCTCCCTGCATAAACCAGAGGGGAACCAAATTTTCATGAGGGGAAGATTCATTTAATAGAAAGCATTGGAGCTAATAAAGGAAGAGAGAGTGACAGGGTTGGGATGTCAACAGTTTGCATCCACTAATCAATCAGCGAGTCTTAGGCATTGATTACCAATTGCATGCTAGCCTCATAGGAAGAGTGACAAGCAGACAATGTGTGCTTCCTGACGACCCGGACAACACGGTCTATGAAGTAGCTCGGTTCAAATAATCGCACCTGAACCTGATCAAGCTTCTCATTCTAACTTGCAATTGACAGGAAATCTAGGCACAAAGGAGTATGTTGCAGTTGGTAAAATCCAACCTGGGAAAGTGGACCAGACAAACACAAGAGGGAAGAGGGGAAAAAGAGGAAACGGGGCCTTATGGATTT
>NW_027529518.1:640837-642817 GCF_008692635.1 Crocuta crocuta | reverse complement strand
GCCTCATGGATTTTCAAAGTCTTCAAAACTGTATACAATTAACGAATTTGAGTTTGAACCTGTTTGGAAGAGGTACATTATTTTAAAATGTAAAAAAAGAGAGAGAGCGAGAGCAAGAGCGAGAGAGAGAGAGAGAGAGAGAGAAATATTTGTTGACCAATGAATGGTGGGAAGGTGAAAGGCAAGAGCTGCAGCTTGATGAGCAGGCTTGTGCTCAGGGACTGGCCCGAGCAGCAGGGCAGCCGGACTAATTTTAGTTCCCACCTGCTGGTCGAAACAGGGCTCCGACTACTCTGCCAGGCTTGATTGGAATTAGTATGTGCTCCACTTCAGTGCTGAAAAAAAAAAAAACCCCATAAAAACCACTCACACACACACACAAAAAACAGATGGGAAGCTTCGAGTGAGAGCAGAGACCACATCTACCTTATTCGCCGCTGTCTTCCAGTGCCTAGGAAAAACACGAGGCACATAGTAAGTGACCTAAAATGTTTGCTGAGCCAGGAGAACTGGATTCTCGCCCTGCCCATGCCACTCATTTGTTGGGAGACAGGCACATTATTGCTTCTTCTGCGGCCGTCATTGTTTCACACAAGCAGTGAAGGGACCGGTCCGGTAGCTGGCAGAAACTCTTTGCAGTTCACCTAGGCTTGTGATTAGAGAGGAAGCACTCCATTTTCAAGAAATCTGACCAAGCTTAACCACTGATCGATCCACGGGAATTATTTAAGTGACAACGAACAGCATGACGCTTCTTGTCTTACACCATTAAACATCCTCCTTGACCACAGAAGAAAGTCAACTGCCTTTGTCCAATCATTGTGCACGGATGGGACTCGGGTTTTCTTGTGAATTTCGTTTGCTTTCCATTAACAGGAAAGGGACCACACTGACCCAGAGGCCTTTCAGTTTGTTTCTCCCCAGGGAGCCAGCTGAGTGAATGTGGAACTCCCACCTGCTGGGGCACCATAAGCTGGCAGGAGCTCATTAAACCACGGGCCAACCTTTAGAGTTTCCAGAACTGCTCAACAGCTGAGTGAGTTCGTTCTGACTCATGGGGCAGGCTCACAGCGGTTTCCTTATCTGAGCCTCAAGGTAGGTCCAACTCTGTACCCAGAAGCAGCTCTCTGGGTCTCAGATCAGAGGAATTCCCAAGGAAGAGGGAGGATCACAAAGCCCCGTGATGTAGGCAGGGCAAGCAGTCCTGGTTTTCCCCTTTCTGGAAACAACGGCAAGCCGCCCACCCCGCTCCCCAGCCAGGCACCAGCGCCCAGCTCCTGTTTGTTTGTGGGCTGGGAATGCGATGAGGGCACAGTGATGTCTCAGCAGACCCCTTGAGGGAACAAGGACCTTGTTTTTTGGTGGTAGTGGTTTAAGTACGCCCCACCTGCTGGCTTATTTCAAGACCAGTCATCAGGTCACCCAGAAAAAATACGTATTTATAGCTTCCAAGGGTTCTGTTGGAGAATGCGTTGTGAGATAGATCCCTCTACACCAAGGGTTACAGAGGGTGGCGCATGACGAGTGGCCCAGAGGCCAACACTGTTGGCATCTTTGAGGGTCAAGGGCAGTCAGCATGGATAGTCTAAAAGGGAATGTTAAAAAGGGAAAAGAGTGTCAACACGAAGCATCCCAAGTTCATTGGAAAGCTCATACAGGGTTGGGAGAGAGAAAAATGGGGTATTTGCCCAGCAAGCGATCCGTCCTGACTTACCCCACTGATTGATTGGGGTGCACCTTTCGGAAGCATTACCTTCCAGTTTGGTGGTGGAACGTGACATAATTGAATTGTGCTGGTTCCTAATTGAATTCTTACTTCGTTTGCTTATTTATCATTTGGTTCCGCCCCCATCTGCATCCCTCGAAAGACTGGAGGCAGCTTTCTTCCCTAGTTAATTTTCAAAGCAGAACCAGTTTGAAAGACCTTTTCACACCGCCGGCAGCAAGCGCCGGGCCCCAGTTCTGGTTACTGAACTATTC
>NW_027529518.1:637165-640740 GCF_008692635.1 Crocuta crocuta | reverse complement strand
ATGCAGAGCTCGGGGGGCGGGGGGGCTACAAAAGATAGAGAAAGGCTGCCACTGTCCTTTCTACTTGGCCCAATCTACTCCCGGGGGCCTCGGGAACTTTAAGGGGTGGGGAGCAAAGGTGAGAACCTCAGAACAAAAGGGGACATGTGGCAATTAGGAACTCAGGAGTCTCCTATAGAAACTGAACGATGGAGGGGCCCTTTTAGAGCTCACCGCCTGTGTTTCCCAAACTGAGGTCGGTGGACCCCCAGGACTCCAAGACTGTGCGCTGGGATGGGGCGGGGCTTGAAAGCACAGGAGAAACTTTGTGTCTTCTTCCTTAAGATATTGATTGGTGAGTGGAGGCAGGGAGAGAACTCTTTTTTCTTTTAGACCTGTTGTTTTTTATATTAAAACAAGCCCATAGCCATCTTAAAACAGAAAAGAGGAAATGTCAAAGAAACCCCCTGCCTTTAGCAGACTGCTTCGTATTATGCTCAGAGCCTGCCTCCCCTGCCCCCATTCAGTGGTGCTTGTATAAGCTTTTAGTGATATTTCAATGGGAAAATTTAAGTAGCTGTAAGACAATTGTGCAACCCAGCGCTGTCCAAAAGAAATACAGTGCATGCCACATGCACAATTTAATTTGCTAGTAGCCACAGTAAAAAGAAAAAGACACCCCAGGTGAACTTAGTTTCAGTAATATAAGTGCTTTAACCTGATACAGCCAACATATTATCATTTCAACACGCAATCAGTATTTTTGGACTTATTAATGAGATAGCTCACATTCTTTTTTTTTTCATACTACGTGTCGGAAATCCAGCGTGTATGTTACACTTCCCATCCAGCTCACTCCAGACAAGCCACCTTTCCAGTGCTCCATAGCCACATGCGGCCAGTGGCCACACGTTTGGACAGTGCTGGCCTCACCTGTTCACTTTCCAAAGGAGGAAATAAGGCCAGGCCCTGAGGTTACAGTTTCTGGGCCACCTTCCTGATCTTTCCCTATAAAACTTGGAATTCTTATCCCAGCTCTTCTCTTCCTTTATGGTGTGACCGTTCCCGGGCAGACTAACAGACGCACACACGTGCCACACGTATAGCGTGTGCTCATATGCTCTGC
Source organism: Crocuta crocuta (assembly GCF_008692635.1). Lineage (NCBI taxonomy): Eukaryota > Metazoa > Chordata > Mammalia > Carnivora > Hyaenidae > Crocuta > Crocuta crocuta. Next base: position 639,635 of record NW_027529518.1, on the reverse strand, counting down.
CTTTTACTTTCCGCACTCCCTGCTCTGAAATCAATGGGTGCTAATGGGTTCACGCATGAAACCCACTCCGCCACCCCAACTCACTCCACACACGCTGCTCATGCATTTTAAAAGAGGCCTTCTAGAAGTCGGACCCTTATCCCAACCCTCGACTGTGGGAACTCTTACACACTAGGACTGCAGTGGCGAGAGGTGGCCTTTAAGGGTGGAGTTGCTACATGCTATTAAACTGGCATGCACATCATTGTTAAAATAAATGAGAAAGTACAGTGAGTATAAGGAAGAAAAGGAAACTGACCCACAATCCCTCTCCCCAAACATAATCACAGCTCATAGTATTTCCTTCCTGTAGGAGGCCTTTTGATGGACCTCATCCACTTACACGGAGGCCCAGTGGTGAAGGCGGGCACGGTGGCAGTCACGCGCACTCGTGCACTTCCCACGGCAAGGGCTGCTGGCCAGGGCTTCCTAACGAAGTGTCAGCCTCCCAGCCCCTTCCCACAGGGCTCCCCCCTTCCGATCATGAACTAAGATTGAGCCGCTCCCCTTGCCGGGCTGTGGTCCCTTCCTCTGCAGCCCAGAGCCCCTCTCCCCTCACGCAGGGCAGTTGTGCACACTGGAGCCCAAGCTACTGAAGCAGGAAGCGCCGTGGCGGGGGCTTGCATTGTCCGCCTCCTCCAGGCAGAGGCGGCCTGTGGAGGTTCCTTGACCTCAGTGGCCCCAGGCTGACCCCCCTGCCAGAGGAGAGGAGCCCAACTGCCAAGAATGCAGTGGAATCCCGCTGAGACTGGAGCCGTGGCAGAGAAAATGTGCGGAATGCCATTTGTTAAGACACACTGGCCTTTGCACAGAAAAGCTCTTTGGGCTTCAACAAAGGTAGGACGCATTGTTTCAGGACTAAGGGTCTGATCCAAGTTCACCGTCGGTCTCTCTCAAAAGGAGGACGCCAGCTCATTAAAAGCAGAGCAAAGTAGCGGAGCTGCAGAGATGACTTGAACTTGCCAACGTTCCCACCCTGTCTCAATTTTGAGCCTGATGTCAAATCTCATGTTAAAACATAACAACGAAAACCCTTGGGCTGTTCACAAAAAGGGGTATTCTTATAGGAATCAGTCCCCTGTAATATACAGTGTCAGGAAAAGATTTAGAAATTACTATGATGTGGGGAAGTATTGTTTTTATTTAGAAATGGTAATTATTAGTAATTTTCATCACCTTGAGGCGTTCCCGTTTTGGTGATGGGGGAGGGTGTGTGCTCGGGAGAAGCACCTGCTGGAACAAGATCATAACTAGAACTGCAAGTGCCTAACATTTGCCTAACGCTTTCCAGTGTTTCCAAACATTTTTCAATAAAATCGGTTTTCCATGTATTTAAATAAAGCGTAACCCTGGAAATACGCTGAGGGGTATGGGCTATCGTTTTGGTGAAATAAGCAACTGAGGCCGCTGGGAGGTAAAGGGGACAAGCCCGTGCTGACAAGGCTTAGAGAGTAAAGATACTGTTAATAAATAGCACACTCATCGCCAGCAACAGCTGGCCCGCATGCTTCCTTCGTGCCAGATTGACAGCGTTCTGAAGGCTTTGAACGTCTACAAGGGAAGGTGTCATTACCCTTCCCACTTTATAAATGAGGAAATGGCAGCACAGGGATGTTGGATACCTTGCCTGAAGTCACACAGTGAATATGTGTCAGGATGTGGATTTGAACCCGGGCCCTCTGTAACTCCTAATTTTGGTTCCTATCACCTCTCTCCTCAGCAGAATGGAAAGAGCATCTGAGAACTATGCATACTGGTCCATTGCAGTGCTGCCACCTTTGACCCCAATACATATTCATTCTTGCAGCATTTATCGAGTGACTACTATGTGTACGGCCGTGTGTGTGTGTGTGTGTGTGTGTGTGTGTGTGTGTGTGTGTGTGTATGTAGGGGAGGTGGTGGTGGTGAGAAGTGAAAGAGAAGAGATCTTCAAGAAATGTACTTCTTTTCTTGGGTGGCTCAATCGGTGGAGCCTCTGACTTTGACTCAAGCCATGATCTCGTGGTGGTTTGTGAATTCGAGCCCTACGCGGGCTCACTGCAGTCAGTGCAGAGTCTNTGTGGGGGTGTGTGTGTGTGTGTGTGTGTGTGTGTGTGTGTGTGTGTGTGTGTATGTAGGGGAGGTGGTGGTGGTGAGAAGTGAAAGAGAAGAGATCTTCAAGAAATGTACTTCTTTTCTTGGGTGGCTCAATCGGTGGAGCCTCTGACTTTGACTCAAGCCATGATCTCGTGGTGGTTTGTGAATTCGAGCCCTACGCGGGCTCACTGCAGTCAGTGCAGAGTCTGCTTCGGATCCCCTGTCCTCCTCTCTCTGCCCCACCCCTACTCCTGTGCGCTCGCTCTCTCTCAAAAATAAATAAAACAAAAAAACCCCACTGCCTCCTTTTAAAAAAAGAAATGTACTTATTTCCTTATTATAAGCATCTTTATTT
>NW_027529518.1:621935-637095 GCF_008692635.1 Crocuta crocuta | reverse complement strand
GGCCACAGCCTAAGCGACAGGGCGGTGGGTGCAGGACCACACAGAGCAAGACAAAGCCAGAGGAGGAAGTGCTACGTGTGGAGGCTTGAAACAGCGAAAGAGGAGTCCAGAAAGGCAAGTTAGGGCCAGAGGTTTGAATGGAATGCTGAGGAATTGAACGTTCATCCTGTAGGTGATAAGGAACCATTGAATGCGTTTGTGGAAGAGGAGAGGAGAGACGGGGCTGCATTCGTTCTGGAAGCTTCACCAGGGAATCTGTTTCCTTCCCCTTTTTCAGCTTCTAGAGGCTGCCCGCAGGTCTTCTTAGTAAATGGTCCTTTCCTCCACCTTCAAAGCCACAATCACAGCATTTTCAAATCTCTCTGACCCCTGCTTCTATGGTCCTATCTGCTTTTCTTCCTGGCACTTGGTGAAACTCTACTGGAGGCATCATATGAGACAATAGTGGTACTCTCTATGACTGTCCCCTGCCTCTTACGGAAGTTTCTGACAATGAGACGTGTCACTGACCTTAGAAATGAGCCGCTTGGGGCACCTGACTGGGCTACTGCTGAGCTCGGAATTAAACATTTAAGAATTGAGGGAACCTCAAAAGAGCTTAATTCAAAGACTTGTTTTTCTTCTTTTTCTTTTTTTTGGCCAGCGACTTTGCTAGCTGCTAGAGATATAACCATGAATAAGACCTGGCCCTGCTCTCAAGAGGCTCCCAATCTGGTGGGGAAAGCAGATAAACATCACAACACCATGTGACAAGCGTCCCCATGGCTGCATAGCCTCCAGAAACTTGAAGCCTCCTTGAGGCCCCCCGGGGAGGCCTGATTGGGCCAAACTGACCGGACGGAAGGAGGAACCAAAAAAGAGCTAACGTACATTGAGAGCCTTAAAATGAACCTAAGCACTTTGTCCATGTGAGCTCACTTACTCCTCATAACTCTCATTATGCCCATTTTACAGACGTGGCACAGACAACTTAAGTCACTTGTCCGAGGTCACACAACCGGCTCGTGGCAGAGCTGCGACCCAGGCCGACCGGGGTAGGTGTCCAGACTAAAGTAGAGCTACCGGGACTTCAGAGTCTCTGAACACTTTGTTCTCGGCAACAACCTTGAGCTGTTGTTCCTTTGCCAGCCGTGGGAGACGTGGGAGACAGCCAGGAGCGCACGGGGTGTCAGGGGGCAACTTCAGTTCTGATGCGGCCCCCTGGTGAGGCTGGCCTTGGACCTGGGCTATTCTCATCTGTGACTCTAGCCCCTGAGGAGCTCTGGGAGTGCAGTATGGTTTTCTTGTTCCACCTAAAGAAAACAAAACAGGAGAGGCAAACGTAATGGTGACAAGAAAAATTCCTTGGCCATACATACCCCTGAAAGCGAGCGAGCAAAGCGCTTTCAGTATTCCGTGTGAATGCTTCTCCTCTCCTTAGCGAGGTTAGCAAAGAGTTGACTGGATAAATATCTTGACGGGATCCTCGAATTTAAACCCCATCCATTTGGCTTTGAGACAGGGGTTGAGCTAAAGCTTCTCTTGCGCTAGCTATGAATAAATGGTTTGCTGAGCAAATTAATGGTGGATCCCCAAATGCCTGGGTGAATGAAAGAGAAAAGTCTCAGCACCACTCTCAGCACTGCTGACGTGTCCATTGACATAAAAAAAAAATAATCTGCTGATTAAAAGTCATTCTTCATCATTTAGCAGACCCTCCAAGGACTTCTATGTCATCATTTTGTTAGGCTGAACCTAATGACTGTATGGAAATAACCTTGGAACAAGCTCGTGGGGTCTAGCCCAGGCCACCTCTGTGTTAGATCACTTTGTGTATGCGTATAATTCGCTTTAGGGCTTTAACATGCCTTGACATTTAGTTGACTTATTTTATCAATTGTCTTCGGAGAGGTCTTTAAAAGACTCCTTCCCCCCACCTCATACTTCATGGCATTATTTGAGCACAGTGTGTTTGAATATATTGTTTTGAATACATTGCCGCTGAGCCTCTAGAAATGAAGTAGAAGGTTTCGAATGGTGTAGTCTCTGGGGCCTAGACTGGCCTTCCCCCAGACCAATACCTACCTGTCCTTGGAGTCAGCCACCCAGCGGCCACTCCTGTGATTCCCAGACAGATCAGGCTGTCCTCCTGCATGCCGGCTATACCTGGCATGGACACTTGTCACAGCACCAAGCACACTGGCCAGTGCACGCTATGTGTACATGTCTGTTTCCTTCACTAGACTCTTCATGCCTCCAAAGCAGGGGCCCTTTCTATAAGTTTCTTTATTTTGAGAGAGAGAGAGAGAAAACATGAATGGGGGAGGGGCAGAGAGAAAGGAGACGGCGAACACCCCAAGCAGGTTCTGCGCAGTCTGTGTGGAGCCTGACGTGGGACTTGAACACACGAACCGTGAGCCAAAGTTGGATGCTTAACTGACTCAGCCACCCAGGTGCCCCTGAAACCTTTTTTTTTAATTGAAGTCTAATTGACATACAATATCCTAGTAGTTTCCACTGTACATCATAGTGATTTGATATCTTTATACATTACAAAATGATCCCCATAAGTCTAGTTACCACTTGTCCCCATACAAAGTCGTGACAATATTTCTGACTATAGTCTCTAAGCTGTACTTTTCATCCCTGTGTCTCGTTTATTTTATAATTGGGAGTTTGTACCTCTTAATTCCCTTCATCTGTCTTGCCCACCCCACCCCCAGTAACCACCAGTTTGTTCTCTGTATCTATGAGTCTCTTTGGTTTCATTTTTTAAAAATTTTTAAATGTTTTTATTTATTTTTGAGAGAGACAGAGTGTGAGTAGGGGAGACGTAGAGAGAGAGGGAGACACAGAATCTGAAGCAGGCTCCAGGCTCTGAGCTAGCTGTCAGCACAGAGGCTGACGAGGGACTTGAACTCATGAACCGTGAGGTCATGACCTGGGCAGTAGTCAGACACTTAATGGACTGAGCTACCCAGGCACTCCTGTTTCATTTTGTTTTTAAGATTCTACATATAAGTGAAATCATATTTTGTCTTTCTCTGTCTGACTTATTTCACTTAGCATAATACCTTCTAGGTCCATCCAAGTTGTTGCAAATGGCAAGCTTTCATTATGTTTATGGCTGAGTAATATTTCATTGTGTATATATACATCTTCTTTATCCATTTGTCTGTCCATGGGCAGTTAGATTACCCAAAGCTTTTAACAAATATTTTAATTGTATAATACCGAAAACAGTTTCATTGTAACAAAAATAGAGATAAAACAATATTTCTCCTTCATTCCCATATTCCTTTTCCCTCCTTATCCATCCAAATCTTTCTGTTTTGTTTTAAATTTAAATTTTACTTTTTAAAAATGTTTTTTATTTATTTCTGAGAGAGAGCGAGAGAGAGAGACAGTATGAGCAGGGGAGGGTCAGAGAGAGAGGGAGACACAGAATCCAAAACAGGCTCCAGGCTCTGAGCTAGCTGTCAGCACAGAGCCTGATGCGGGGCTCGAACCCACAAACTGTGTGATCATGACCTGAGCTGAAATCGGACGCTTAACCCGCTGAGCCACCCAGGCGCCCCTAAATTTTATTTTTAATTGTGGCTACAAGGACATGACATAAAATTTACCATCTTACTCATTTTAAGTACAATTGATTTGAACAATGCAGGGGTTAGCAGCACTGACCTTCCGTGCAGTCAAAAATCTGCGTATAACTTTTGAATCTCCCAAAACTTTACTAACCGCCTGCTGTTCCCTGGAAGCCTCACAGATAACATAAGCAGTCGATTAACACACATTTTGTATGCTGTTTATATTATAGACTGTATTACAATAATGTCAGCTAGAGAAAAGAAAATGTTAAGAAAATCATAAGGAAAAAGAAAACTACATTTACTGCACCATATTTGTCAAAAAATATTCGCAGATAAGCAGACTTTTACCGTTCAAACCTGTGTTTACAGTTTACAGTTCAAACCTGTGTTGTGCAAGAGTCAAGTGTATACAGTTCAGTAAGTATATTTACATTGTTGGGCAGCAGATCTCTAGAACATGATGTTCTCGCAAAACTGAAGCTCTGCCCATCAAGCAGTACCTCTCACCTCTTCCACCCTTGGCAACCACCTTTCTACTTTCTGTCTCTGTGACTTTCACTACTCTACGTGCCTCATAAATCTGATCATATAATATTTATCCTTTTGTTTTAAATTTTTTTTTAATGTTTTTTTTTATTTATTTCTAGGAGAGAGAGAGAGAGACAGCATGAGCAGGGGAGGGTCAGAGAGAGAGGGAGTCACAGACTGAAACAGGCTCCAGGCTCTGAGCCGGCAGTCAGCACAGAGCCCAACGCGGGGCTCGAACCCACGAACCGCGAGATCGTGACCTAAGCGAAAGTCGGACGCTTAACCGACTAAGCCACCCAGGCGCCCCAATATTTATCCTTTTGTGATCGGCTTAGTTCACTTAGCATAACGACTTCAAGGTTAAGCCATGTTGTAGCACACGTGTCAAAATTTCATTCCTTTTTAAAGTTGAATAATATTCTATTATATGGATATGCCACGGTGGTTTATCCACTCATCCATCAGTGGACTTGTGGGTTGCTTCCATTTCTTGGCTACTGTGAATAATGCAGCAATGAACATGGGTGTACAAATATCTCTTTGAAATCCTGCATAGAAATTCTTTTGTGTGTCTACCCAGAAGTGGGCTTATTGGAGCCTACGGTAATTCTATTTTTAATTTTTTGAGGAACTGCCACCCTTTTCCATAGCAGCTGCACCATTTTGCATTCCCACTGACAATGCACGAGGGTTATGATTTCTCTGCATCCTTGCCAACACTTGTTGTTTTCTGTTCTTTTGAGAGCGGCCAGCCTAATGAGTGCGAAGTGATGTCTCATTGTGGTTTTGATTTGTGTTTCTCTAATGATTACTGATGTTGAGCATCTTTTCATATGCTTGTTGGCTGTTTGTGTATCTTCTTTAGAGAATTGTGTGTTGAAGTCCTTTGCTTATTTTTAATTTGCGTATTTATTTTGCTGTTGAGTTGTGTCAGAAATATGATTTGCAAGTATTTTCTCCCACAACATAGGCTGCTTTTATTCTGCTGGTTATTTCCTCGGATGCACAAAAATTTTAAATTTGACATAGTCCCATTTATCTATTTTTGCTTTTGCTGCCTGTGCTTTTGGCAACAATCATTGCCCAAGCCAATGTGCTGAACCATTTCCTCTGTTTTCTTCTGGGCAGTTTAGTTTTAGGTCTTTAAAATTTTTTTAACACTTGTTCATTTTTTGAGAGACAGAGACAGAGCATGAGCAGGGGAGGGGCAGAGAGAGAGGGAGCTGCAGGGATCTGAAGCAGGCTCTAGGCTCTGAGCTGTCAGCATGGAGCCCCACACAGGGCTCGAACTCACAAACCACAATATCATGACCTGAGCCAAAGCTGGATGCTTAACCGACAGAGCCACTCAGGAACCCCCTGAGTTTTAGGTCTTATGTTTAGGTCTTTAATCCATTTTGAGTTATTTTTTGTGTGTGGTGTAAGGTAAAGGTCACATCATTTTTCTGTATGTGGCTATTGAATTTTCCCTACACCATTTGTTGAAGGGACTATCCTTTCCCCATTGTGTGATCTTGGTGCCCTTGTTGAAGATCATTTCACTATATATGTAAAAGCTTATTTCTGGGTTATTCTGTTCCGTTGGTCTCTATGTCTGTCTTTATGCCCATAATGCACTGTCATAATTATTACTTTATAGTAGGTTTTGAAATCAGAAGTGTGAAGCCTTCAACTGTGTTCTTTATTTCTTTAAGACCATTTTGGTTATTTGAGGTCCCTTGAGATTCCATATGAATTTTACCAATTTTTCTATGTCTATAAAAAATGCTGTTGGTTGGAGCACCTGGGTGGCTCAGTTGGTTAAGTGTCCAACTTCAGCCCAGGTCATGATCTCACTGTTAGTGAGTTTGAGCCCCACATCAAGCTTTGTACTGACAGCTCAGAACCTGGAGCTTGCTTCAAATTCTGTGTCTCCCTCTCTCTCTCTCTGCTCCTCCCCTGCTCATGCAATCTCTCTCTCAAAAATAAAATAAACATTAAAAAATTAAAAAGAAAAATGTCATTGGCATTTTGATAAGGATTATACTGGATCTGTAGATCCCTTTGGGTAGTGTGGACATTTTAACATTATGTCTTCCAATCCACATACATAGGATGTCATCCATTTATTTGTACCTTCTTTTATTTCTTTAAAAACATTTTTTTTTTAGTTTTTAGTGTACAAGTCTCTTGCCTCCCTGATTAAGTTTATTCCTAAGTATTTTATTATTTTTGATGCTAGTGTAAATTAGATTGTTTTCTTAACTTCATTTTCAGATTGGTCATTTTTAGTTTATAGAAATGTAATTGACTTTTATGTGTTAATTTTGAACCCTGCAACTTTGTGGAAATTGCTTATTAATTTTAACAACTATTGAATGTGGGATCTTCAGGATTTTTTTTTTTTACATATAAGATCATGTCATTTGTGAACAGATAATTTTACCTCTTTTTAAGTTGTATGCCTTTTATTTCTTTTTCTTGCCTAATTCCTCTAGCTAGGACTTCCGGTACTGTGTTGAACAGAAGTGGCAAGAGTAGGCATCCTTGCCTTTAATCTGATCTTAGAGGAAGTGTTCAGTCTTTCACTGCTGAATACGATGCTAGCTATAGCCTTTGTTATACTGAGGTCATTTCCTTCTGTTCCTGGATTGTTGATTGTTTTTATCATGAAAGGGTGTTGAATTTTGTCAAATGCTTTTTATATTTCAACTCAGATGGTCTTGCAGGTTTTTTGTCCTTCATTTTACAAATGTGGTGTATTATGTTGATTGGTTTTCATATGCTGAACTATCCTTGCATTCTATGTATCAACCCAGTCTGGCCGTAGTGTATAATCTTTTCCACACGCTCTTGAATTCAGTTTGCTAGTATTTTGTCGAGGAATTTTGCATCAAAATTCATCAGGGATATTGGTTTGCAGGGTTTTTGGAGTGTCTTTATCTGGCTTTAGTATCAGGGTAATGCTGACCTCATAGAATGAGTTTACAAGTGTTCCCTCTTTTCTTTTTAAAAAATATTTACTTATTTATCTTGAGAGAAAGAGAGTGAGGGAGGGGCAGAGAGAGAGAGAGAGAGAGGGAGGGAGGGAGAATCCCAAGCAGGCTCTGCACTGTCAACACAGAGCCTGACATGGGGCTTGACCCCAAAAACTGCAAGACCATGACCTGAGCCGAGTTCAAAAGCCAGACACCGAACTGACTGAGCCACAGAGGCACCCTTAGAATGTTTTGTTAAGAATGATAGTTNATGGTGGGGGAGAGGGAGAGAGGCAAACCATGAGAGACTCTTGAATGCTGAGAACAAACTGAGGACTGATGGGTGGGGGGAGAGAGGGGAGATGGGCATGGAGGGGGTCACTTGTGGGGATGAGCACTGGGTGTTATGTGGAAACCAACTTGACAATAAACTATTTGTAGAAAAAAATGAAAAAAAAAAAGAATGATAGTTGACATGGCGGAGAAGTTAGGGGGACTCAAAGTTCCCTCACTTCTCAAACATAGCAGTATTGAGGCCAGAAGTGTTGGAATTCCAGGAATCCGGGCTACAGAGTGGCAGAAACATCTCCAGGGGCCCATGGGGACAATGTGGTGGGCCATAGGTATATTTCAGCAAACAAATCAAAGCACACCTGGTAGAAGGTCCAAACCACCACTAGGAGTAGGGAGATAAAGCAACCAGAATCACAACAGAGAGTATGAAACACACTCCAAAAACACCCTTTGAGGGGCCAGGCCCTGAACAGTGTATGATCCCTTTTTAATATAGTAGTGCTTGCAAGTGCAGGACTCATAACAAACTATTAAAATATATAAGGGTCAGAAAACTAGCTATGATGAAACTGAAGCATTCCCCTTAAAAAGAATTCCAGGAAGAAATGACAGCTAGAGAATTCCTCAAAGCAGATATAAACAATATAACTGAGAATAATAGTCATAAGATTAACAGTTTGGGCTTGAAAAGCATAGAAGACATAGAGACTCTATTGTTGCAGAGATCAAGGAACTAAGAAATAGTCACGATGAATTAAGAAATGCTATAAATGAGGTGCAAAATAAACTAGATGCAATGACAGCAAAGACAGAGGAGACAGAGAGGAGATTAAGTGAAATAGAAGATAAAATAATGGAAAATGATGAAGCTGAGAACAAGAGAGATAAGAAAATACTACACCACAAGGGGAGAATTACAGAACTAAGTGGTTCAATGAAACAATAATATCCGTATCATAGGAGTTCTAGAAGAAGAAGATGGGAGAGAGAAAGAGGCAGACAGTTTACTTGAACAAATTAGAGCTGAGAACTTCCCCAATTTGGGGAAGGAAAAGGACACCCAAATCCAGGAAGCACAGAGGGCTCCCTTCAGATTTAACAGGAATAGATCTTCTCCACGGCATATCATAGTGAAACTGGCAAAATATAAAGATAAAGAGAGAATTCTGAAAGCAGCTAGGGATAAATGGGCCTTAACTTACAAGGGTAGACACATAAGGGTAGTAGCAGACCTGTCCACTGAAACCTTGGCAGGTCAGAAGGGAGTGGCAGGAAATAGTCCATGTACTGAATAGGAAAAATATGCAGCTAGGAATCTTTTATCCAGCAAGGCTGACATTCAGGATAGAAGGAGAGATAAAGACTTTCCCAGACAAACAAAAACTGAAGGAGTTCATGACCACTAATCCAGCCCTGCAAGAAATCCTAAGTGGGACTCTGTGAGTGGAATGCTGCAAAGACTACAAAGGACCAGAGGAATCACCGCAAACATGAAACCTACAGATAACACAAATCCGTATCTTTCAATAATCACTCTGAATGTAAATGGACTAAATGTGCCAATGAAAAGACATAGGGTATCAGAATGAATAGAAAACAAGATCCATCTGTATGCTATCTACAAGCGACCCATTTTAGACCTGAGGACACCTTCAGGTTTTAAGTGAGGGGATGGAGAACCATCTATCATGCTACTGGAAGTCAAAAGAAAGCTGGAGTAGCCGTACTTATATCAAAGAAACTAGATTTTAAAATTTTTTAGTGTTTATTTCTGAGAGAGAGAGAGAAAGAGAGAGACAGATCATGAGCAAGGGAGGAGCAGAGAGAAGAATTCAAAGCAGGTTCCAGGCTCTTGGCTGTCAGCACAGAGCCCGAAGCAGGGCTCAAACTCATGAACTGTGAGATTATGATCTGAGTCGAAGTCAGGCGCCCAAGCAACTGAGCCACCAAGGCACCCTGAGGCAAAGTAGATTTTAAAGTAAAGACTGTAACAAGAGATGGAGAAGGCATTATATTATAATTACACGGTCTATCCATCAAGAAGAGCTAACAATTGTAAATGTTTGTGCTCCCAATTTGGTGGCACACCAATACATAAATCAATTAATCACAAACATAAGCAATCTTATTGGTAAGAATGTGGTCATTGCAGGGGACTTTAATACTCTACTACAGCAATGGGCAGATCATCTAGGCAGAAGAATCAATAAAGAAACAATGGCCCTGAATGATACACTGGACCAGATGGACTTGACATATATTCAGAGCTTTTTATTAAAGGAGCAGAATACACATTCTTTTCAAGTGCATACAGAACATTCTCCAAGATAGATCACATACTGGGCCACAAAACAGCCCTCAATAACTATAAAAGAACTGGGATCATACCATGCATATTTTTTTTATCACAGTGCTATGCAAGTTGAAATCAACCACAAGAAAAAAAACTGGAAAGCCTCCAAATGCATGGATGCTAAAAAACATCCTAGTAAAGAATGAATGGGTCAACCAGGCAATTAAAGAAGAAATTTAGAAATATATGGAATCAAACGAAAATAAAACATGACAGTCCAAACCCTTTGGGATGCAGCAAAGGCAGTCCTAAGAGGAAAATATATTGCAACCCAGGCCTATCTCAAGAAACAAGAAAAATCCCAAATACAAAATCTAACAGCACACCTAAAGAAACTAGAAGCAGAACAGCAAACAAAACAAAATAAAACAAAACTCAAAGACAGCAGAAGAAGAGAAGTAATAAAGATTAGGGCAGAAATAAACAATATAGAATCTAAAAAAACAGTGGAACAGATCAATGAATCTAAGAGCTGGTTTTTTGAAAGAATAGGCAAAATTGATAAACTCCTAGCCAGACTTCTCAAAAAGAAAAGAGAGAGGACCCAAATAGACAAAATCATAAATGAAAGAGAATAGATCACAACCAAAACCACAGAAATACAAAGAATTAGCAGCAAATATTATGAAAAATTATATGCCAACAAATTGGACAATCTGGAGAAAATGGACAAATTCCTAGACACCCACACACTACCAAAACTCAAATGGGAAGAAACAGAAAGTTTAAACAGACCTACAACCAGCAAAGAAATTGAATCACTCATCAAAAATCTCCCAACAAATAAGAGTATTGGGTCAGATGGCTTCCCAGGAGAATTCCACCAGACATTTAAAGCAGAGTTAATACCTATCCTTCTTCAGCTATTAAAAAAATAATAGAAATGGAAAGAAAGCTTCCAGACTCATTCTATGAAGTCAGCATTACCTTGATTACCAAACCAGACAGAGACCCCACTACAAAGGAGAATTACAGGCCAATATCCTTGATGAACATGGATGCAAAACTTCTCAACAAGATACTATCAAATCAAATCCAACAGTATATCAAAAGAATTATTCACCACAATCAAGTGGGTGTCATTCCTGGGCTGCAGGGCTGGTTCAATGTTCACAAATCAATGTGATACATCAGTTTAACAGAAGAAAGGGTAAGAACCATATGATCATGTGAATAGATGCAGAAAAGGCATTTGGCAAAATACAGCATCCTTTCTTAATAAAAACCCTTGAGAAAGTCGGGATAGAAGGAACATACCTAAGCATCATAAAAGCCATTTATGAAAAGCCCACAGCTAATATCATCCTCAGAGGGGAAAAACTGAGAGCTTTCCCCCTGAGGTCAGAAACATGACAAGGATGTCCACTCTCACCACTGTTGTTTGATATAGTGTTGGAAATTAGCCTCAAGAATCAGACAACAAAATGAAATAAAAAGCATCCAAATTGGCAAAGGAGTCAAACTTTCACCTTTTGCAGATGACATGATACTCTACATGGAAATCCGGAAAGACTCCACCAAAAAGCTGTTAGAATTGATACATGAATTCAACAAAGTCACGGGATACAAAATTAATGTACAGAAATCAGTTGCATTTCTATACACCAATAATGAAGCCCAGAAAGAGAAATCAAGAAAACGATCCCATTTACAATTCACCAAGAACCATAAAATACCTAGCCAAATAAAAATAAAAAACATAACCAAAGATGTAAAAGATCTGTATGATGAAAACTGTAGAAAACTTATGAAGGAAATTGAAGAAGACACAAAGAAATGGAAAAACATTCCATGCTCATGGAAGAACAAATATTAATACTACCCAAAGCAATCTACACATTCAATACAATCCCAATCAAAATTGCATTGGCATTCTTCTCAAGGCTAGAACGAACAATCCTAAAATTTGTATGGAATCACAAAATACCCCCAAAAGCCAAAGTTATGTTGGAGAAAAAAAGCAGGTGGCATCACAGTCCCGGACTTTAGCCTCTGCTACAAAATTGTAATCATCAAGACAGTATGGTCTTGGCACAAGAACAGACCCATAGACCAATGGAATACAATAGAGAACCCAGAATCGGACCCACAAATGTATGGCCAAGTAATCTTTGACAAAGCAGGAAGGAGTATCCAATGGAAAAAAGACAGTCTCTTTAGCAAATGGTGTAGGGAGAACTGGACAGCAACATGCAGAAGAATGAAACTGGATCACTTGCTTACACCATACATAAAAATAAACTCAAAATGGATGAAAGGCCTAACTGTGACACAGGAAACCATCAAAACCCCAGAGGAGAACATAGGCAACAACGTCTTTGACCTCAGCCACAGCAATTTCATGCTTGACACATCTCTGAAGGCAAGGGAAATAAAAGCAAAAATGAATTATTGGGACCTCATCAAGATAAAAATCTTCTGCACTGCAAAGGAAACAATCAACAAAACTAAAAGGCAACTGACAGAATGGAAGAAGATATTTGCAAATGACATATCAGATAAAAGGTTAGTATCCAAAATCTATAAAGAACTTACCAAACTCAACACCCAAAAAACAAATAATCCAGTGAAGAAATGGGCAGAAGACATGTATAGACAATTTTCCAAAGAAGACACCCAGATGGCCAACAGACACATGAAAAGAAGCTCAACATCGCTCATCATCAGGGAAATACAAATCAAAACCACATTAAGATACCATCTCACACGGGTCAGAGTGGCTAAAATTAACAACTCAGGAAACAACAGATGTTGGCAAGGATGTGGAGAAACGGGAACCCTCTTGCATTTTTGGTGGGAAGGCAAACTGGTGCAGCCGCTCTGGAAAACAGTGTGGAGGTTCCTTAAGAAATTAAAAATAGAACTCCCCTATGACCCAGCAATAGTGCTACTAGGAATTTATCCAAAGGATACAGGAGTGCTGATGCATAGGGGCACATGTACCCCAATGTTCATAGCAGCACTTTCAACAACAGCCAAATTATGGAAAGAGCCCAAATGTCCATCAATTGATGAATGGATAAAGATGTGGTTTATCTATACAATGGAATACCACTCGGCAATAAGAATGAAATCCTGCCGTTTGAAACAACATGGATGGAACCGAGGCGTATTATGCTAAGTGAAATAAATCAGGCAGAGAAAGACAGATATCGTATGTTTTCACTCATATGTGGAACTTGAGAAACTTACCAGAAGACCATGGGGGAGGGGAAGGAGGAAAAATAGTTTCAAATAGAGAAGGAGGCAAACCATAAGAGACTCTTAAATACAGAGAACAAACTGAGAGTGGATGGAGGGCTGGGGATGGCAGAAATTGGCGAGGGGCATTGAGGAGGGCACTTGTTGGGACGAGCACTGGGTGTTGTATGTAAGCGATGAATCATGGGAATCTACCCGCAAAACCAACAGCACACTGTACACACTGTGTGTTAGTTAACTTGACAACAAATTGTATATTAAAAAAAGAATGTTTTCTCAAAATTGAAATGATATCAGACCAAGCAGATTTGTTTTGTTTTGTTTTGTTTTGTTTCATGCAACGGCCTGGCTTGGAGAGCTTTTCTTGGTGGTATATATTGAGTCCTCCTCTTTCAAGTGGCTACATGGTCTTCAGTTTGCATTTAATTGGCTCCTATGTCTTGGGCACCGTGCTAACCACTAGGTATCAGTGGAGGAAACTTAGGTGCTGGGTTATACCTGTGAACAGGACAGCCCTCAAAGAGCCAACAGTCCTGTTGCAAGAGAAAGACAGCAACCCACTTTGTAAGTTAATTTCTGATTGTGGTAAATGCTACGATTGAAAATAAAAGGGTATGTGATGACATGGCCTGGATGTTGAAGGGTTCTTGAGTTGGTCAGGGAAGGCTTCAAGAAGGCATCCATGTGACATGCAAATGTTTGCCGAATGAATGAATATATAAATAAAATATTGACAGAATGAATAAATAGCAGTAAGTTCGTTTGTATTGAAGGAACATATGTTTATCATTCTATAATGTATGTAGCCCTGAATAGCTTATAGCTCTCTATAGAGAATTAACAGTCTGCCAAGAATAGGTCATGGGATGGATAAGACCAGGTATCTCAAGGTTAGATGCTCTTCTAACTCAAGAAGGAGCCATGTGAGTCAACTTTGGAGACCAGGATTTTTGCTACTGGGTAATTCTCAGCTTTGATGTTCCTAAGCAGATGGTCTTCTCCTAAGGGGAGGGTTTAAGAGATGAGGTTCCACCAGCTTAGTGCGGATAAAGTCACCTGCACACCATCACGTGGCATAGATGTGTACCTGCAGAGAGGGTTAAACTGAGAAGAAGGGATGAGTTGAAGCATACAGGAAAAAATGAGGAGGAGCTGGGTGGCATCAGACCTTCCCAGAACAGGGCCACCACTGGAGATCATGGTATCAGCTCCCTCTTTTTATCTAAGGCTGAAAAAGAGTGAGAAAGTCCCTATTAAGCCTCCATTTCCTCCCTCACTGAGAAGGACACAGGAGTAGCTCTGGCGGGAAGCAGGAAAGCTATGGGAGCCATGCCGACAGCTGGTGGCAGAGCCAGAGATGGCAGAGCCAGACCATTCTAGTGACACTGTCGCCATTTTGGCTCTGTGTAGATAGAAGTGGTTGTGGACAGAGTGGCCAGCCCAGAGAATATCCTGTGGCTTTACCCCCCTATCAATGTGACAGTAGCAACTTTTGGCCAGGGATGAAACTTCTCACTTGCTGAGGGCTTGTGGAATGGCAGTCGTGAGGATTTGGCTGGGTTTTCATGAATCACTAACCTGATGGGGAGTTCTGATGTTTCTCTTTGGATCCCAAATGGAAGATATATATTTTCTCTGAAAGCTCATTGCATGACTGTGGCCTGTTAAACATATTCCCCCATACTCAGGCATTGATTCAAACCACTTGAAGTATGATGTCACTCAAAAACCTGGAATGGGCTGCCTGGCTGGCTCAGTCCGTGGAGCACCCGACTTTTGATCCCAGAGTCATGAGTTTGAACCCCATGTTGGGGGAAAGCTTACTTTTCAAAAAACCTGNAACTAGGAGTCTGGGCTCTCAGCCTGTGACATTTCACATACCTCCCTGGGCAGCAGCTTCCTCACCGATAACATGGTGAGTCTGGACTAGATGATTTCAACTGCTCCTTTCAGCATGAGATTCAATGATTAGATGACTTTTGAAAACATAGATAGTCCCCTGGGGCCCGTGGTAATTTCGTGAAAACCGCAGAGGTCAAATAGGTCCAAGCCTCCTGGGTTTGGAGGAGGAAATGGAGTACATTATTTACAAGATTTGCTAGATCCTGAAGTAGTCGAGTTTGTCAAATACGCAGTGGAGAAGGAAATTAGAAACCCAAGATTAAACATGAAGGGACAATAAGAAAAGATCAAAGCCTTGGTGCTTTATTCCCCGGTTGCAAAGTGCAGCCGTTGGGGACTTCCCCCCAAACCTT